>NW_028253505.1:0-158638 GCF_964263255.1 Lissotriton vulgaris
TTACATATGGAATCAATGAAAAAATACATAACAATATATATATATATATATATATATATATATATATATATATATATATATTCACAGAAAAAACCATAGGTTATACTCCATATATAGTTAGGAATTTGCATTTACAAAACCTTGAAAATTCAATGAAAAAACCATTGGTTTTAGGCCATATATAGTTAGGGATTTGCATTTAGAAAACCTTATTTTACTCGCATAAAACCATTGAAATTCCATATATAGTTGTAAGCGCTAACTATATATCGCGCACCCGCAATCCACTGCTGATGATGTCACATATTACATCATTCATGACATGGTTAGTGACATCACTGATGACATCACTGATGACATCTCAAATGACATCACTGATGACATCACTGATGACAACATCCAGTGACTGTATGTTTCTGTAAAGTTAAAACATGTTTTACATATTGAAGAATGAGTGCATGTATAAGTGTCTGGATGAAGGATTTACTAGGTGCATGACTGACTGATTGAGTGAGTGATTAAATGTGTCTCACTGAGTGCATGGGTTAGTGACTAAACTGTTTTAATTTGTGCATCATTATATCTGTTGTTCTACAAACTGCTGCATATGTTGATCAGTAGCTATATGAGTAACTGTATGGGTTATTGATTGGTTGTCCAAGTATTTGTATGGGAAACTGAGTGTGTGTGTATGGGTGGCTGGGAGGTGTGTGACTCTGTACATAGATGTGTGAGTAGTTGATTCACTATATGTATAGATTCAAAACTGCATGTGGAAACAGCTGTATGGGCGGTTGACTGTGCATGAGTGTATTGGTGAGTGAATGGATATCTCAGTGCTACATGTCAAAGTAAGTACATATGTAAAACACAGTACATGTGAGAGTTGACATATATAAATAACTGTGCATAAGAGCCAGTGAATGTGTGAGTGGCTGTATGGATCATTATGAACTTGTATCAGGGATTGTATAAGAGAGTAAAGTAAATATGTGTTAGTATATGTTTGAATAAGTAAGGTGTGTATAACTGTATAGTTGAGAAAATGGAGGTGTGATTGATTTTTGGCATAACTGACTAGGTGTGTGAGTAACTCCATGGATGAGTGACTGTCTGTTTACACTGATTGTATCTAAGGTTATATTAGAGTCTGAAGAGGTTCATGGTATTATCACATGAATGATATCATCAGTGATGTGATCAGTCATGTCAAATGAGATGTTATCAGTGATGTCATCAGTGATGTCATTTGAGATGTCATCAGTGATGTCATCAGTGATGTCACTAACCATGTCATGAATGATGTAATATGTGACATCATCAGCAGTGGATTGCGGGTGCGCGATATATAGTTAGCGCTTATAACTATATATGGAATTTCAATGGTTTTATGCGAGTAAAATAAGGTTTTCTAAATGCAAATCCCTAACTATATATGGCCTAAAACCAATGGTTTTTTCATTGAATTTTCAAGGTTTTGTAAATGCAAATTCCTAACTATATATGGAGTATAACCTATGGTTTTTTCTGTGAATTTCAATGGTTTTTTAATAGCAAACATCAAAAGCTGTCAAATGTCAAGTACGTGATAGGTAAAAACGTTTTCGTGTTTATGCACGCTGATGTGCTTTAAACGCTGCCCCCCCTCCCCACTCCCCTCTTTTCTCTTAGTAGTACTCTCTCTTTGCAGATAGTGAACGGTAGTTAACGCAGACCTTTACCCCTGTTGTAATCCGTCGTACCTGCTTGTCTCTCCATTTGATTGATTATTATCCAAGCATTTACTGTTTTACAATTGGTTCTCTTTGGATCATTCTCTATTTACAAACAAGCACAAAGTCGCAATACTCTGTTTAGTCTTTGCAGATAGTGAAAAATCGTGAAAAAAAATAAAAGTAATCGAGCAAAATCAGTAGACCACTAATTCGATCTCTTTTTGACCTCGGTAAAATACAAACATTAGGAATAACCCTTCATGAGAAATACGAAAATAGTGAAATGAACTGAGCTCCACACCATGAGGGCTGCAAAACAGCTCGACTCCACCACCCACACCGCCCAAAATAACGACAAACCCTATGCAAATATTATAAATATACACAACACACCAGCAAAGAAACAGAGTAAAACATTTTATTAAATAACTATTTACATAACTATTTTATACTTTTTATTGCCCGATCCGGCTAGCTCAATCGATCGAGCATGAAACTCATGCACTGATAACAAGCGTTGAGAGTTTGTAGAATGATGGCTTCAGATTTTCCACATACGGTGTAGTGGCGCGAACTGGCAGGGGGCGTTTGGATTCTACCCCTTCTCCAAATAAGATTTTCATACGTGAATGTTCGTTCATGCTTTTTGTCCCTGAGTTGCTTCCATGTCACTGCCTTACATAAATGGCATAAGTCTTGGTTATTGAGTGCCATACTTCAGAATTCTAAGCAGTTCTTGTAACACTGTTTAAACCTTATTTGCACCTGCTGCAGCTGCACTATTCAAAGTAAGTGGGGTCCATTTGTGGACCTGACTGCATTGGAAAACAATGTGATACGGTGCCTCCCTAAACCGATTGACGGAGGCCCCCGAGGGGCGGTGAGATGGCGCGGACTGAGAGGGGGCGCTTGGCTCCTGCCCCCTCCCCAAGTCGTGTTGCCCTGGTGAGGCCTGAGATCGCCCCCGGCATAGGCGGCCGGCTCCCGGGGTCCGGCGGAATTTTTTCCCTTTTGAAGAATCTTTCATTCTGGACCTTGTCCCACAATCCGTTTCACCTGAAGACACGCTGTCGTAGGGCGCCCCTTTACCGTTTTAGTTGCCATTCCGCCCGCTTTTGGTACTCTGTGCCTCTTCCGCCATTCAACTGTTTACCGCTCGCTCTTGCGACTACAACGTCTCGCTCACCATGTAGTTGAGTTGCTCCCGCTCTTAAGATTTGACCGAACTTTTTGGACTGCTGAAAGCGGTGGAATTCCGACCGCTGGTTGGTGGAGACATTTTGACTGTATTCGGCACCTGCATTGTCGCGTAATGCGTCATATGACGCGACGCGTTAGCGCACCCGGAAGTGCTCCGGTGCGCAAGGCGCAGCTTCCCGGAAACGATCCAGAGCGCGCCGCGCAGCGCGTAACGTAAGCATAACAGGTCATGTGACTTGTTAATAAAACTTTTCATTGGTTCATTTTACTTTTCTTTTCCTAATTATGTAAGACTAGGTCATGTGACCTAAAAATAACACTTTTCATTGGATTAAAACATTTTTTTTCCCCAAACGATGAAAGCCCCACCTTGTTTCTGGATGTTTCAGACTGAAGCTGGCGTCACCATGAGAGCACCACCATCTCGTAGCTCCGTCGTGGCCATTCCGCAAGCAATCATGGCAGCCGCTCCCCACCGGAAGCCTGCGGGAGTCGAGGGCCCCCAAGACTTTTGTACAATCTTCAAGGCTGAGGGGACGCTTTCGAGAATGGAACCCAAGCCCTGGCAGACAAGCGTCCGAGTTCCAAGGTGTCCCAGGGCCATTTTACTGGACCAGGCCCAAATCCGAAGAGCCGGCCGCCATTTTAAGAGTCCTGTGGCAGCCGCCTACCGCTGCACCGCAAGAGTGTGAACAACTCAACTACATGGTGAGCGAGACGCTGTAGCCGTAAGAGCGGGCGGTAAACAGCTGAATGGCGGATGAGGCACAGTGTAGCAAAAGCGGGCGGAATGGCGACTGAAACGATAAAGGGGCGCCCCACTACAGCAGACAAGCCTCCGCCATGTGCTTCAAAACTGCATATGTATCTCGTGATATCAAGGTTGGGCAACCAGTACAGAACAAGCAGTTACGAGTCCCATTTACACCGGCGCCATTTTGGGCGCGGCCGGGCAGGTCCAGGATCTACTGAAACATAAAAAATGAGCCTGACGTCTCTGAAGCAGTTCACGAACAGCAGGACATAGCAAATAAACATGAACTCTCTAAAGCTGTTAACTCACTGCAGAACAAAACAAGTGAACCTGAAACCTCTGGAATAATTGTCGCTCAAAAGAACAACACACAAAACTCTGTAGAGCCTGAAGAAAAAAAAACAGAAGGGCACTGTAGTTTCAGACACACTTAACACTAATGACGAAACAAAGATATCGTCTGTTTATAAAGCAGTTATCATCTTGACAGAATTGACAAAGAAGTGTACAGACACCAATGCATCAGCATTCTCGGAGAATCTTAAGGAACAAAGAAAGACCTGTTCACTCTTGACACCCCAGGTGCTGTGTATATTGCACTATAGTGCTGCATCGAGAAAACGGGCAACCCTATTGATGTGGATTTTTCATTATTGATTATTGTAAAGAAATGGCGACTCCCCCCTTTAGCAGATTAGCTAAATGTTTGCGTAATTTAGGCATAAAAGTTATATTATTATTGTTGTTGTTGTTGTTATCGTTATAGTTCTGGTTAATTTCAAAAAATGGTTAAATATATTTACAGTTTTTGTTGCGTTCGTTATATTTAAATATTAATAAAGTTTTAAAATGTAACTGTCTTGGAGTACTATATTTTTTTAAAAAATCGGGTGAATGGGGCCTTGAATCGGGTTATTGTCATGTGTGGGCTTTGCAAGTGTACTACTACAAAATCGGACATTTCAAACTCAAATGCACGTTCTTTTTCTTACCTTTCCGAAGCATGGAGCGCAATAGCAGGCTGAGAAAAGGTGATGCACGTGTTGAACACTGCCTGGCCTGCAAATTGCTGCCAATGCCCCCCCGCCCGCTCCTGAAAGAGGACACACACACACCGCCGCCCCGAGTACTTCACAAATCTTTAAAAGACCATGCGCTTGTTCAATGGGAAGTGGATAACATGGCTAAGAGCATTTGCTGACTAATGCATGAATATCGCTGACTTTTCAGCGACATTCATGCATTGCGGCCGTTTTTTATCGCATTTGCGATAAACCTTGCTAATAGCAAGGTTTATGTGCGATAAAATTCGCCGAAGTGCGGCGATAATTATTGTCTCTAAACAAGTTAGAGACAAAAATTACCGCTAGATGTTGGAAATATGCCCCCGGGTTTTTCCTTGCAGGAATCGGGAAGCGAAAGACTAGCACTGAAATCAGTAGTCTCACACCTGAATCGGGAGGGTTGCCATGTCTGGATACTCTACAGCTGGAGCCATAGACTACATCCGCAGGGCTAGGTGATAGCCTAGGTCCGGCCTGGACAATCGGACACAGAGGAAGAGAAGTGTCAGAGGGTGCGGTAGTGAATAGGGTGAAAGGGAGGTGTCGAACGGGCACAAGGTGTGATTCTCAGAGAAGAGCAAACAGATGGGGGAAGTATATGGCCCATGCATGAGAGAGAGAGCGGGGGTGACCATTGCGTGGGGGAGATGCGTGCGAGGGTGGGGAGCCATGCTGAGAATCGACGGCGTGCAGAGAGTGGCCCTGGTCAAGGCATCTAAAATGGCTGCCGTGCACGACAAAATTGTGGCATTGGACAAAAACGCAAGATGGCGCAGACAATGTTTATCAATAAGGATTCATTTATAACAAAATATTTACTCGCAGTGACAAAATGGTGTTCAACACTTCCTGATTTCCATCGAATCGAACGTTAACAAACGTCACGCAGCAAAAAAAAAAAAAAAAAAAAGCTCACGCACAGAGCGGTTTTTAGCCATGTTATCCAATGGAAGGTGGATAACATGGCTAAGAGCATTTGCTGGATAATGCATGAATATCGCTGACTTTTCAGCGATATTCATGCATTGTGGCCGATGTGCGGCGATAATTTTTGTCTCTAAACAATTAAAACGAAGCACAAAATGGCAAATTCCCGTTTCACTACCAGTTTGCGGCCCGTGAAGCGCTTCTACCGTGAAAAATCAATTTTTTTTTATTTTCCCCACGGGACCCTTTAATAACTCCAACAACATTCCTAGGGGGTCAAGAGGGGTATACCTTGCCCCCTTTCAATAAATTCCCCCTTCGTTTTTCACCTCTTCTTCTCTCTCGATCCTACCGAGAGATAAGATGGCGGCCGCTCCGGACTATTTAGAATGTTGACAGACACCGGATAGCCAATCAGCTTTCTGTTATCCAATGGAAGGTGGATAACATGGCTAAGAGCATTTGCTGGATAATGCATGAATATCGCTGACTTTTCAACGATATTCATGCATTGTGGCCGATGTGCGGTGATAATTTTTGTCTCTAAACAATTAAAACGAAGCACAAAATGGCGAATTCCCGTTTCGCTACCAGTTTGCGGCCCAGTTCGCGGCCCGGGAAACGCTTCTACCGTGAAAAATAATTTTTTTTTATTTTCCCCACGGGACCCTTTAATAACCCCAACAACATTCCTAGGGGGTCAAGAGGGGTATACCTTGCCCCCTTTCAATAAATTCCCCCTTCGTTTTTCACCTCTTCTTCTCTCTCGATCCTACCGAGAGATAAGATGGCGGCCGCTCCGGACTGTTTAGAATGTTGACAGACACCGGAGAGCCAATCAGCTTTCTGCGCGCAAAGTTCCGATAAGCGAAAAGTAAGCGGACCGGATCGCTGCCCGGAGCGCTGTTACAGATATATATCTTGATTTAAACGTTAATTTCTCAAAATCCACTGAAGCACATATATTGAGACCTAGCAAAGGCACATCGGGCTAACAGTCCCTACAATTTTGCCAAGTTTCGTGCAAATCCATTCAGCCGTTCGAGCTAAAAGTGAGGCCAACCGCCCTATGGAAATTAACATGGGAAAAACGTGTTTTGGGACCCCCCTTTTTTCTCAGCCCCCCCTTGACGAAACTCCACCAAATTTTCAGGGGCTGCTCAGAAACAAAATGTGCCATTTTCCTGAAAATTTCAGCCAATTCCGTCCTCAAACGCCAAAGTTATTAGACATAGAATTTTCAGAAATCCCATAGGGAATTAATCCTAACTATATATACCTACTGGCGATAGCCAGTAGGTAATATATATATATATATATATATATATATATATATATATATATATATATATATATATATATATATATATATATATATATATATATATATATATATATATATATATATATATATATATATATATATATATATATATATATGTACTTCATGCACAACTGTTTTTTTTCATTATTCACTGGTTTAAAGGGCTCACATTACTTTCCCTATTGCTTTTGGGACACAGACACTATGATAATTTTTTGGTTTGTTTTCATTAGAGATATTTGAGTAGAATATACTTTGGAAGTTGGTTGATGAAGTCTTTTCATTTTTGCACAATTAAAATAAATGTTGTGTTTTAGCGCTGTTAATATTGCAGTTAAATTGCCAATGCATTTATGCAGAAACTTAACAAACCGCAAGTGAAAAATAGACAATGTGTTTTTGTATGGTTACATTTCCATCGATCAGTTCTATCAATCAATGATCTTGAACGTTTTTACTATGAAATTATTTATAAATATTTATATGTATATTTATTTATATGCTGTGTTGCACATAATACCTTGCTTTTTTGCACATTGCATTTGCACTTTATCTGCGCACATTGCACTTTCAAATATCAAGTGACCATTATACACATTGTTTCTTTAAATAACGTCAGTTCATCTGGTCAAAGCATTTAGGCGGTCATAATGTGTTATTTTAACTGGACAATCATAGCGCTTGTTCCCGATGAATTTTACATTTTGTCAAATATTGGGTTTTTCAAAATGATTGCAAGATATTTGTTTAATGACATGCAAATATTTAAAACCATACTTCCTTTGTTCCATCTATATGGGCAATATCCATTGTTTGGAAAACAGACTATTTAGGTCAGATATATGTAGTGTGTCTTCAGTTTTTATTCTTTCATCACATGGTGTTGCAAATGAAGAAAAAAACACTAATTGAATTCGTGCAATGTACCATTTAAAAGGGATGTTTGTTCATTAGCCCGACGATCTGTGACCAAGGGCGGACGCCCGAAACGCGTCAGATTTGGTAAACTCTCTTTTCAAATAAAAACTGCCGAAGGAATACTTGGACTCGCGTGGTCTTTCCTATTTTCTGCCTGCCTGGTGGTTATGTGGTGAGAGACTGCTGTTATATATATATATTCACTGAAAAAAACAGAGGTTTCACACCAGTTATAGTTAGGAATTAGCATTTAAAAAAACTATTAAATTCACTGAAAAAACCAGAGGTTTCACACCAGTTATAGTTAGCTGGAAATTTTACTGACATAAAACCATTGAAATTCCCACGTTATAGTTAGTCGGACTCACTATAACTTGCGCATGCAATGCACTGCTGATGACATCACATTTTACATTACTCATGACATGGTCAGTGACATCACTCATGACATCACTGATGACACCATCCTGTGAATGTGTGTCTTTCTGAAAAATAAATATGTTTTATATATGTATATGTAAAGGTCGATGGAAGAATAAATGTTTAAATTATTGTCTTAATTAATGTTTTTTAATAAAAAATTGATTGGTTAACTGGCTTATTAAGTGTATCTTAGTGAATACATATATTGGCGAGTAATATTTAAATATTTAAATATATGTATCAGTCTTTCACTTTGTGTATAAGTGGCTATATGGGTTGGTGAGTAGCTACATGTGTGTTTATATGGGTTATTATATGTTTTTTTAGTATCAGTATGAGTGTCTGTATGGTTTGGTGGGGGTGTTACTTAGCACATAGATGTATCAATGACTGACTCACTGTTTGTATGTTTTTTGAAAACAGCATATGTGCAGGACTGTATGAGTGGATGAGTGTGTATATGTGTGTGTTACTGATTGAATGCCTGTCTCACTAGTGTCTTTATCAGTAACGACATATGTTTTAATCTAGTATATGTGAGTATTAATGTATATAAGTGAGTATATGTGACAGTGAGAGATTGTAAGAGTTCCTTTTTAAATAAGTATGTGTTTCTATAAGTGATTGTTTAAGAGAGTACATATGTGTAAGTTTCCTTAGAAGTAAGGTGGTAGTCTGTGTAAATCTGTATATGCAAATAAATGGATGTTTATTAGTTTATTTGCATGTGTGAGTATATGTGTGAGTAACTTTTTGATGACTGTTGGTGTGTAACAAGATGAATAGGGGTATTACTACATATGATGAGTGAGTATATGTATGAGTGACTATATAAAACTGTTGGTGAATGTGTATATAGATGGTGAAATTACTGAATTGGTTGTTGTAACTGGTATGGGTATATCCACTTTTTTGAAAATGTTAGTTTCTTTTTTTGAATATGTGTTTCAAAGGTTACTTTACAGTGAAAGGAGGTCTGTCACTGTGTCACAAGGATGGTGTCATCAGTGATGTCATGAGTGATGTCACTGACCATGTCATGAGTGATGTAATATGTGATGTCATCAGCAGTGCATTGCATGCGCAAGTTATAGTGAGTCCGACTAACTATAACGTGGGAATTTCAATGGTTTTATGTCAGTAAAATTTCCAGCTAACTATAACTGGTGTGAAACCTCTGTTTTTTTCAGTGAATTTAATAGGTTTTTTAAATGCTAATTCCTAACTATAACTGGTGTGAAACCTCTGGTTTTTTCAGTGAATTTCATAGGTTTTTTTAATGCTAATTTCTAACTATAACTGGTGTGAAACCTTTGGTTTTTTCAGTGAATTTCTTAGGTTTTTTAAATGCTAATTCCTAACTATAACTGGTGTGAAACCTCTGTTTTTTTCAGTGAATATCATAGGTTTTTTTAATGCTAATTTTTAACTTTTTATAGGGCTTCATGCCTATGTACTTTTTAGTAAATTTCTAAGCTTATTTTTTCAAAAATGTCTATAGCTGAGAAAGGTATGTTTTTATAAAAATGAACACTATAATGTATATTATAATATTATTTTTTGTTTTAAAATAGTTTTTTTTTTATATATCCGTCAGCGCACCAACAAAAAAAAGAAAAAAAAAGTATGAAGGAGTGACTATAAGGAATGGGGACAGAGAGAGTGGTGTTAAGAGAAAGAGAGCTAGAGGGAGGAACAGAGAGGGACTGTGTAATAGATAGTAAGACAGAGAAAAAGTGTAAGAGGAAGTAACTGAGAAAAAGAAAAAGAATAAGGGAGCAAAAGAAGAGAAGAAATAGGAAGAAGACTAAAGCAGAGGTTCTGGGAGAATGTGAATGGATGATGAAAGTAAAAGGAAGGAGAGTTAAGTATGGGGAATGACAGATAGTGACGGAACCAGAGAAAACGAACAGCGGTGACGGAGGGAAAGAAAATAGCAGTGAGTGTAAGTAAAGAGGAGTGAAAGAGGGTACATATAAGTGAATAAGGGTAAGACATGGGGAGTGACAGAGAGAAAGAAGAGAGAGAGTAAAGGAAGGAGTGTCACAAAGGGACTAAGTGAACCAGTAAAAAAGGTAAGTGAAGAAGTGTGGATAAGCAGAGGTACTGAAAGAAGTTGAATGTGGTAGGAAGTAAACATGGAGGATAAGAATAAGTGAGGGAAGCAAAGTAAGGAAACAGGGGTGAGGTAGGGTGAAAAAAAAAGTGAAAATAAAACAAAAGATGATAACAAAATACATTTTGTAAACACACTTACCATATAATTAATGAAAACTTGTATCTGTGAAAGATAAAAGAAAAAACACGTTATAATTACTTAAAAATATATAATAAAATAGAAGAAACAGTTCATGAGGTTTAAAAATCTACAAAAGTTTACTAAGAAATGAAGCAATAGTGAAGGATACAAAAACAGAAAGAAAGTAATGTAGAAAGAGAAAAAAGAAGGAAAAAGAAATAGAAAGAGAACAAATTCCTAAAGGTAAGTAAGATACTAAAAGAATGTAAGATATCAAAACAAAATCAGTAAAGATAATAAAGTAAAAGGAAAATGAGTGAAAAGGAGAGGCGTCTGAATGAGAAACTATTAATAAAAAAGAGGAATAGAAGATGACTGAGAGTGAGTGAAGTGGAGTCACAGAGTGAAGGGATGAAAGGAATGAGGTTATTATAGAACGATGGATAAAACAGGAGTGAGAGAGTAAGTACATAGAAAAACAAAAGGAAGAACTAAGTGAACTACAGTCAGACCCTCCAGTTTGTCGCGATTTCGCGATTTGCAAAATAATCGCGAAATCATCTGAAGGGCGCAATGGCCGCGATATTGACCTTTTTGGCCGCGAAAAAGGTCTTCAGCAGGCAGCAAAAGAGATGGTGACATCTTATTGGCTGTATGCGCCTACGTCATCACGTGGGCGCGTACAGCCCTAATAGCTGCCTGCTTACTTCGGCATTAAGGCATTTATGTGCGTGGCTGCGTGCGCTTTAGATGGAAAGTCTCAGAGAAAGCCGAGCAATGTTTTCCTTTCTGCTTCACGGCCCAAATGGCAATTTCTTCATTTGAATGAAAACTCATCAAGATTCCGTCAAGAACAGAGAGGATTCTTTCTTCTTTGTGAAGCAAGGTACCAGCATTCTCACGTAGTAATGTATCCAGTACTCCCACAACATTCCATGTGTACTGAACACTCCGCCTTTCATTCCTCTAACTTATCACCAAAAGCCACTGCGCATCTTCCGTTTCATGCTGTCAAAACTGCATTTGCATCGCCTTTTTACTTTTGAAATGACTGCGACTTCATAAGGGAACCTTAGGATCAAAGTAATATTGTACATGGGACACCGAGTGCGTGCTGCCTCCTGCCGAGACCCCACCTTCACTGCACCCCAGCATTGCAAACATCCAGGCAGGTCCCTGCTTCACTGCCTCTCCCTCAACGATAGGAAAGTGAGGGCCTCACACAATTAGCCTGGGTTGTGATGCCGCCAATCAGTTCATTTTTTTTCCCAGGGCGCTGCATGTCCCAGTTCAGTTTGAAGGAGCTGTGGCTGTTTCTTGCTCCCGAAGGCGCTAAATGGTTCGTGCTGCAGTGAATATAGGAACAACATGTCCAAGGGGACAGGACAAAAGCGGGTTACATTGGGTGCGGGCGTTCGTGTGGTCTAACATTTTTCAACTGGCTCGAGAAGAGATTTTCAAAATGCCCAAACGAGGCTGCCACGAATATCTTTATCTTGCCCCCGAGAGCTTTCGTGAAATACATCACAATAATAATGATTTATTTACAGCTGCACCATAAAGTGGGATTGTAGCTGGTCATTGCACCATGACTCGAATTTTGCCTTCAGTGCTAAGCCGCAAATCATCTGATCATGGGCAAACAATTGTATTTTGCCGTACCTAAAATTGCAATGTATGAACTGAAAAAGCACTGGTCCACTGTTAGATGGAGTGAGTACGACTGCCATTGACGCCTATCAGAGGGTTTATTGTTCAGAAAGCAGAGCTAAGAACACCACAGGTTCGTCTCATTCAGAAAGAAGAGGCAGCGTTAGAGCCACACTCCCACACTGGCACCCTGGGACTACCTGGCACAACTCCTGATGTTCAGCCCTTGTGCCCTGCCACAGCCCCACACTCCGTTCAGAATCTGCCTGCATTATGGTCCAGGGCTTGAATGACAATGGAGGAATTTTAAAGGAGACACACTGAAATACTTCAGCTTTACCCAGAAGTCTCTGGGCTGCCTGTGATCGTAATATAAAACACGTTTCCCCCGAGCCATTCCTTCCTTACCCATCAAACAACAGAAGGCAGAAAAATAAAAATTTAAAAAATGGGTGCCGTGACTGAATATAAAGCGCAGTGCCAGTGTATATTCAAGTTATATACATGGCAGCCCGTGAAGCGGACCTCATGGTGCTTTCTCCGATGGGGGAACAAAACAGTTTAGATTTCTTATTTTCCAGGGAGCTGGTAAGAGCAGCTACCAGCCCAAACAGGATTAAGAGAGCCAATGGAACTCTTCTGGTTGGTTAATGTTGGCTGCTGAATACACTTGAAGTCTTTAGGTGAAAGTGTTACCAAAATCAGGGAAACAAAGCTGAATTTACCAATTCTCTGATAATTATACTGGGCCCTATTTTCTTTATCCCTGAAGTAAACAATACTCTGAAGTGTGATAGCCACTGAAAACCCAAGCTTAGACTCCGTTTGCGGTTCTCCTACATCATCAAGCCCGAAACAAGCCAAACTTTCTTGTGGCTTCTGCCCACTATGTTCCGGTAGGCCACCGGTTTCTAACATATGGTCTTGGGTACCGTCATATGTAGTACTGGACTAGTTACCTCCGTACACAAAATGAGGGTGATCAGTATGACTAATTACACAACATTTTAAAAAGCACTTATAATTTTTTTAATGCAATTCTTTTATAGCGCTATTCTTTCTAATGCAGGATGTTAGAGTGCTTTGCATCACACCCACATATTGAACAGAGACAATAATCATACACTTGTGAATTAAATGTCTATGACGTTACATATAAAAAAGGGTTACATGGTGTAAGAGTCCCCTATCACTTATACTACAAGGCATTAGGCTGTATTAGAAAGATTACAAGGTAAGAACTACAAGTAGCAAAATGATCTCTGTGCCAAAAGCCTGGGGAGGGAGGGTTGCTCGCAGAGGAGTTGTGGTGGGAATAGTCTTGTATTTGGGATGTAGACTGCACGCACAGCACCTGTAAGTCAAATTGAGGTGGGGCTGTATTGTGAAAGGGCTTACACCCACCCCATGCCACTGATCGTCGTAGCAGTGGCGCAACACAGGCCCCAGCAGCCCCCGCAGTTCGATGGGGCCCCTGAGCTCCATGGTGCCCCCTTAGCACAATACTCTGGCTGGAGGGCTCCCGATTGAGTCCAGAGAGGGTCCCTCCACGTACCTTGCAGGGGGGGCCCCCTCTGGTTTCATTACACCAGTGCTGCATAGAGCAATATTTAACATGCTTACATTATCCATGGCAAAGCACTTCCACCCACTACGATCGTGTGCCCTAGGGCACCTGAGGAAGAGGTATCATGCCTCATGGGTCCAGGAGGCAGTGGTGCCCGGCAGGGGTGCGTACATGGGTGCTAGAACATCCCAGGGAGAAATGGGAGCCCCTCTCATGAGGTTAGGATTGTAGCTGTGCTTCCAATGAGCTGAAGACACTTTAAACATGCCTATTTAAAAGTGGAGAACTCTGCTAAAACAGTTTCCATCGATTTAAGGCTGAAAATTAACGATTATGAGGAAAATAAAGTGCCGCAAAAATGCCGCCAAATTTTCATATTTGTGCCGCTAAATTTCCATATTTGTGCCGCTAAATTTGCTAATCCATGCCGCAATATCCTGGGGGGTCTGTACAGTACAATGAGTGCGAAAGAAAAAAAAAGGAGAAAAAGAAAGAGAGGGTAAGAAAACTAAAGCAGTGGTACTGAGAGAATATGAAAAAGATAAAAAGTGGTGGAAGGAAGAGAGGAAATGCAGACAGTTCAAATTAGATTGAGAAGTTGTGAATGAAGTGCAGTAAAGAAACAGCGATGAAAAAGAGTGTAAATTAGTAAAGAGAGGTAAATAAGGGTGAAAAAGGAAAATGAATGTGAGACAATGTGAACACAATATAAATTACACAATGCAAACTACACAATAACTTCTACAATATGTTACATTATTTATTTTTGCTGTTCTCAGAATATATTGAATTTCACTTAAATTAGTGAGTTCAAAGTCTTCATCATATAACAGCGGGAAAAAAAACACAATCTAAAAGATTGTGTTTAAAAAAACCCATTCAAACATACATCTCATATATGTACACTAATATTTGATTCACTTACTTTTCCGTGAGGCCAAATAGAAGATAGTGAAGGTCCTTTTGGTGGAAAAAAAGTCTGCTGTGCTCTATAACTTCCATTTCATCGACTTCCTATGAAAAAAGATCTAAGAACATCATACCTTACACTTTCCTCACGGCCAATTTGTGTCAGATATATCAGTATTTTTTACTTTGAGATCCACTTAAAGTATCTACATGAGATCAATAATTTAAAATATTAGATTAACTAACTAACTAACTAACTTTTAGTATCTGTTCCCGACTTCAAAGGCCAATTCCCTTTACTAAAACTTTGGTTTTAAAAACACTAGATAAGAATTTGTAGAGTCATAAGGCAAACGTTGTTTATAAGTTAAATGAGAATCATTGCAGTAACTCCATCCTTTTTCAGATTTTAAGTAGCATGTATTATGTCCTGAGGTTGTCGAAGAACCGTCATGATAAATATTAGCTTCAGTTGTAAAGATTCTTCCTGAAATTGATAACTGAGAAGCCACAAAATTTTTGATAGAAGTTGTCAATTTAGTTCCATCAGGTCTACATCGTTGGAAAACTAAAATGATATACTGCCCATAACTTTGTATAAATAATGTGGACAGCATTGTACAGTTACATTGGGTACACACCATATTATGATCTGCTGCTTTAACTAGATTTTTAAATGACACTGTTTACAGTCAGGTAAAGTCAAATATATAAATCTTTCAGTGTCTATTCTAGTAGTACTTGATGAACTACAATTGTGGCAGTCATGCTGCCATAGATAAGAAAGGCTGAAAAGATTATCTACATCTACACCTTCATCTTCCAAAACACCAAACATATACATTAAAAATTCCTGACAATCCTGCTGAATGTTCTGTGAAAATGTATCTTGACCAGAACACATATCTAAAATATTTCGAATTTCTGTTACACTTTCTATTTCTGCTGTATCACTGCTACATTTCTCAAACACAGAATTCAATAAACCACACAATCTTTGATCCCGATTTTCAACAATCTGTTCTTGTAAACTTTTAAGAAAAAAAACAACATTAACCACTACATTAGCATAGCAGTTGACACCAGAACTATTTTCAAACTGAAATCCAACAACATTTTCTTCACAATTCTTTTTCTTCCTGTTTTCAATGACAGTTTTCTCTACTTTTTGTCTTTTTGCAACTACCTCACTGGAATTATCCTCATTTCTTCTTTTTCGGCCTACCACACGTTTCTCAAACAGAGGATATTGAGGCAAATGTGGAGCATATTCTCTTCTTAACCTATTGTATTCTTTAACACAATCTAGATCTGCACAAATGTTTGTCTCATCACACTCAATCAAGTACAATCCTGATAAAGTTCTGACTCGGGATAATGCCACATATGCCATACCCTCTTTAAACACAGATCTTCCAATGTTCACCAAAGCATTATCTACACTTAAACCTTGAGATTTATGAATTGTTACTGCATATGCCAAACAAACAGGAAACTGTTTTCGGCGAACATATAAGTCTTTTACAAGTAAAAATCTAGCAGAACAACGACTTATTTGTTGTACTTCTTCAATGCCATCACATTTTATTTTTAAAAATTCAATTCCATCTCTATTTCTGTAATTCACAAAATCAACAACATAACCCATTGCTCCATTTACCAGACCTCTTTCAACATTTAAATTCCTTCTCAAAATGATACGACAATTTAAACACACATTCAGAGTCTTTTCAAAACCAGCTGTTTTCGAAATACTTTTCTCTAATGAATCCAATTTAGTTTTCAAATTTTCAGACAAAACAATTGTTGCACCCATATGCTCTATTTTATCTATTGCTTCCAGTTTCACAATCTCTTCATTTTCTAACTCTAACATTTTGTTGTTGAAGATGGAACATTCTTGCAGAGTTGGCATGAAACATATCCCAGATTTCTTCTCAGTCATTTTTTAAAAAATATTCTCTGGAAGAATGTTTTCTTTTGGATACAAATTTGAAATTAATCGACCATGTAAAGCTTTTTTCCCAAGCTCGCTTACTTTTCCAATTCTTACATCTTGTAGAATATTTTTATAATCTTCATCCTTTGCCTGTCGCATATTTTGAAGCAGTTCAGCATATTTAAAATGTAACCATATATTAACGTTTCCAATGCTTCCAAGGGACTTCCTGGTATCTTCATGTGTGAGCATTTTAAACACTGGTTGTCCTTTTACTGGAGTCAACTGCAATAGATCTCCAAAAACAATAATGTGTTTTCCTCCAAATAACACATCATACTCTGTTCTAAGAATTTCTTGCATTCTCAAATGCACAAAAGCAAGCATTAGATTTGAGACCATGCTTACTTCATCAATGATAAGAAGTTTCATTTTCTTCAAGACTCTTGAAACTTCAGAACACGCATCTCTAGATAACTTGTTGTAATGCAATTTATTATCATGCTTAACTGGCAGCATCAATAAACGATGTAGAGTAATCCCTTTAATATTATGTGCAGCCAGACCAGTTGGAGCAGTTACAACACAAGACAGAGGTGAATCAGTCCTTTTCTGCAGATAACTTGCAATGGCTTTAATTAGAAAACTTTTTCCTGTCCCCGCTTCTCCACTTACGTACAGTCAGACAGGGTCAAATGATGTACATGAGCACTCTTTTTTCTCATGTCTGAATCCATGTTCAATCTGCTCTGTGACTTCATCATATATCTTTTTCTGCTCAACGTTTAGTTGCTTTACCAAATCTTCTAAGTTAACTCCATCCTCTTGAGCTTGTTCCATAGCTCTTTCCACCTCATCCATGGCAGTGGCAGCTTCATTTTGGATAATAGGTCCTCCTAGTGGATCCTGACACAATGAAGTAGAACTCTGAATATCTTGAGAACTGTCTCTAGCTATCTCTTCAGCAATTGTAGTTTCTTGCTCCATTTCTTCATTCAACATTTGCAGATAATTTAGAAAAATAGGACATTCGATGGTATCCTTAGTTGCATTAAAAGAGTCTTCATAACAGAGAAAATCTCCAAGTAGTTCCTCTTCTGTACGCCATGGCTTAAAGAGTTGCAAAAGAGCTAAATAGTAAAATTCTCTTTTGTCTGGAGCTTCACAACTCAATTTTCGATGATTAATCAAATGGCCTTTTTTCTGCTTCACTAGACATCCTTCATAGCCAATGACTGCATATTTTCCATTATTGATATCTTCTGTGATGTTCCTCTTATAACTGTAGTTTTGCAGAACTTCATACAAACAAGTGTTCTCAAGGTGAGTACTTCTATTTGGATAGTATGTATCCAACATATTTGTCTTCAAAATATCTGTACTGTTTGGTTCTTTCTCCGCCAAATATTCAATTTCTTGTACAGATTTCAAAACTCGGTTACGTGTTGCAGCAAGACCTAGACTCACCCAAATGATTGTTCTTGATTTGGCATAGAGACTTGCTGATGATAACCGATCAGAACATTCATATGCTCCAATTTCTCGATGCGACAACATCTTCAGACTGAAACTATATAATTTTTTGCTTAGACTCTTTTCATGTGAAATGTCCTCCCACATTTCCTTCAGTTCTGTCTTTTCTTTTTTGGTGATGTAAGATGTCACATATCGAGCCACAGCAATAGAGTTGTCAGCAACTAACTGAATATCCATGTTTGAGTTTGAGTTTGAGTTTAAAAGTTCTTGTTAAGCGCACGTATACCAGCGGCTTCTTGGCGCTATAGCTAACGGGGACTGAGGGTGAAGGTAGGGAGGTCAAAGCGGGCAATTAGTCAAAGGATTTTATAAAAAGATGGGTTTTGAGGCTTTTACGGAATTGCGAATAGAGGGGGATGGAGCGAAGTTCAGGGGGAAGGGAATTCCAGAGGGTAGGGGCGAGGACAGCAAATTTAGATCCACCCCACTTCTTTCTCCGGAAGCGTGGGATGGTAAGGAGGGACTGGGTGGAGGATCGTAGAGCCCTAGTGGGGACATAAGGGACGATCTCAGAGGAGATGAAGGCTGGCGCCGAACTGGAGCGGGCCAGGAAAGTAATGCATGCGAGCTTGAATTGAATTCTAGCTCGCACGGGGAGCCAGTGCAGTGATTTCAAAAGAGGGGTAGAGTGGTGGAATTTAGGGAGATTGAAGGCCAGGCGGGCCGCCTGGTTCTGTATTTGTTGAAGGCGACGCAGGCTGTATGCAGGAATGCCGGCATACAGGGCGTTCCCGTAATCCAGGCGGGACACCACCATGGCCAAAATGATGAGTTTAAGTGCGGAGAAAGTGAAGAATCGGGACACCCTGCGAATAGTACGCAGTGAGAGAAAGGAAGAAGATACCACAGAGCTAACCTGGGAGTGAAGGGTGAGTTGAGAGTTGAGTTTTATGCCTAAAGTTTTGACTGAGGGAGAGGGAACAGGAGAAGGACCAAGAGAAGGGGGCCAGAAAAGAGGGGACCAGGGACTGGATGAACCACCCGTCAACACCAGTTCTGTTTTATCAGGGTTGAGTTTAAGGTGGTTGTGGTTCATCCAGTCCCTGATATGAAGCATAACAGTTTGAAAGTTAAGTGTGGCAGAAGGAGAAGAGAGATTGAAGACCAGCTGGAGGTCATCCGCATAATTAAATACGGTGACCTCCATCTGTTGAAGAGAGAAAATAAGAGGGGCAATATACAGATTAAATAGGAGGGGAGAGAGAGAGGAACCCTGGGGAACCCCGCACTGAACTCTTCGGGTGTCCGCTGTGTAGTCACCCAGGCGGACAGCCTGGGTGCGGTCACTCAAGAAGGAGGACAACCAAACCAGGGCACTCCCCCCGATCCCCGCCTCCGCGATACGGGAAAGTAAGGTGTTGTGGTCCACCGTATCGAAAGTGGCTGAGAGATCGAGGAGCACAAGCGCCTGGTGCTGATTGGTGTCCATACCCTCCCTGAGGGTGTCAAGGACCGACATAACAACAGACTCCGTAGAGTGTGCGGGGCGAAAACCGGCTTGACGGGGGGCAAGGGCACCATGTTTCTCCACAAAGGAACTCAGAGCGCAGGTGACATGGCGCTCAAGCACCTTAGCCAGGAAAGGTAGGAGGGAAATGGGGCGGAAATTGGCCGGGACCGAAGGATCTGCCCCCGGTTTCTTCAGAATGGGCACAATGACCGCGGATTTCATGGAGTTGGGAACTATGCCTTGAGAGAGGGAACTGTTGAGGAGGTGGAGGGGAGGGTCTGGGCAAGAGACGAAGACGTGGCAGAGGATGTGGGCAGGACAAGGATCAAGCGGAGAGCCGGATTTGATCAGTGGCACTACAGAGGTCAGACTTTCCCGAGTGATAGGGGGAAAGGAGATTAGTGCACCTTTTGGGGGAGGACATTGAGGATCAACAAAAGATGGGGAGGGAGGGGGGATGTTGGCTTTAATGGTGGTAATTTTGTGAATAAAATAATCGTTAAGAGAGAGACAGAGATCTTCGGATGGGGCTGGTTTGAGAGTAGTTCTGTCCGAGAACGCCAGGTTGTGGACGATGGAAAAAATCTCTTTGGACTGGTTCTCTGCTGCTAGGATTTTCGAAGAGAAGTAGGATGTTTTGGCCTCCAAGATGGCTTTTTTATACTGGCTCAGGATGTTGGTGTATTCCAGTTTCGAAGTGGGGCAGTAGTTTCTTCTCCAGGCCCGCTCTGCGCGACGGACAGTTAATTTGGTGGTTTTAAGCTCATTATTAAACCACCGATTGGCGTCTTTGTCGCGTTTGGAGGTGAAGTGTTTGAGCGGGGCAACAGAGTCGCAGCTGTGAGTGAGCCATTGATTTATGGAATCAACCTGGGAAGCGGTGGTGAGGCCCTGGAGAGAGGGAAGAGAATTAGTCAGGAGGGAGGAGAAATTTTCAAGATTGACACGACTCCATGATCGGACCCAGGTGTTTTTGGGTCGGAGGGGCTTAGCTGGGGGAAGAATGGGAAGGAGAAAGGAGATCAAGTGATGGTCAGACCAAGGGCAAGGGGAGATAGAGAGTGATTCCACAGGGCAGTTCAGGGACCAGATCTGGTCAAGCCGATGACCTTTAGTGTGGGTAGGGAAGTGGACATGGGATGTAAAGTTGAGAGAGTGAAGGGTTTCGGAGAATTCCTTTGATGAAGGACATTCGGCAGGATCGGAAGGCCAGAAATTAAAGTCGCCAAGGAGTAAGATAGAGGAATTGTTGACAGTAATAGTGGCCAGGACCTCCAGAAAGTCGGGGAGGAACTGCAGGGGGGACTGGGGGGACGGTAAGTGAGGAAGCAGGTTAGGGGGGGAGAGGTGGAGAGTGTGCGGATCACTAGGAATTCAGTGGTAGCAATGGCAGGTAGGGATAGGATTTGAAAGGGGAGATCGGTACGTGCGACGACCGCCACGCCGCCCCCGGCTCTACCTGATGGACGATTAGCCCTAAGGGCGTAGTAGGAGGCCGGTAAGGTGGAAAGAAGTGCGGGGAGGGAGTCGTCGCAGAACCAGGTCTCAGTAAGGAAGAGGAGATCGGGGGTGTGAAGGTCCAGCAGGACCGAAAGTTCGTGCGCATGGGCGACCGCAGATCGGGTGTTGAGATAGATAGCTGTGAGGTTTTTAGGGGTAAGGGGAGTAGCAGTTCCACAGTTAGTGGAAGAAGAAGTGACTGTGGGAAGGGAGTGAGAAAGAGGGGTAGGGGGAGCTATGCCAAGAGTGGTGATAAGGGAGCTGGTTGTGGCCGAGATGGGCCAGGGACCCTGGTGGCTACGTAGTAGGTCTGGGGTGTAGATGATGGGAGGGGCAGAGTGAAGCGCCCCTAGTCCCGGCCTGTCGCGGACGGGCGCAGACGGGCTTGCCTTAGGCGCGCCTTCGGCGCGCAATCGGCGCGCCCGCTGCGCTCGTCCGCTGCGCTTCCTCCCAAGACACATGATTTATGCTGGGTGGTCGGGGCGTTGGAGGGGGCGTGGCCAACCGGGGGGGCGTGTCACGTGGCACACCTCGCCCTCGTGAATGGCGCCCTGAAAGTAATGGATCGTTGCAGCGTAAGCCCGCTGTTTGAGGGAAATGCCAGAGAGTGCAGCTATGCCAGGTACATATAAAAGCAAAGTATCACACAAATATTTTAAAAGCAAAGTTCGGCGCTCCCGGCTTCCGCCTCAGGAGTCCTTCGTTAGTGTCGCGCTATGACAGCTGCGCGCACTATATATAGAGATGGTGAGGGGGCGTGGCCAACCGGGGGGGCGTGTCACGTGGCACACCTCGCCCTCGTGAATGGCGCCCTGAAAGTAATGGATCGTTGCAGCGTAAGCCCGCTGTTTGAGGGAAATGCCAGAGTGTGCAGCTATGCCAGGTACATATAAAAGCAAAGTATCACACAAATATTTTAAAAGCAAAGTTCGGCGCTCCCGGCTTCCGCCTCAGGAGTCCTTCGTTAGTGTCGCGCTATGACAGCTGCGCGCACTATATATAGAGATGGTGAGGGGGCGTGGCCAACCGGGGGGGCGTGTCACGTGGCACACCTCGCCCTCGTGAATGGCGCCCTGAAAGTAATGGATCGTTGCAGCGTAAGCCCGCTGTTTGAGGGAAATGCCAGAGAGTGCAGCTATGCCAGGTACATATAAAAGCAAAGTATCACACAAATATTTTAAAAGCAAAGTTCGGCGCTCCCGGCTTCCGCCTCAGGAGTCCTTCGTTAGTGTCGCGCTATGACAGCTGCGCGCACTATATATAGAGATGGTGAGGGGGCGTGGCCAACCGGGGGGGCGTGTCACGTGGCACACCTCGCCCTCGTGAATGGCGCCCTGAAAGTAATGGATCGTTGCAGCGTAAGCCCGCTGTTTGAGGGAAATGCCAGAGAGTGCAGCTATGCCAGGTACATATAAAAGCAAAGTATCACACAAATATTTTAAAAGCAAAGTTCGGCGCTCCCGGCTTCCGCCTCAGGAGTCCTTCGTTAGTGTCGCGCTATGACAGCTGCGCGCACTATATATAGAGATGGTGAGGGGGCGTGGCCAACCGGGGGGCGTGTCACGTGGCACACCTCGCCCTCGTGAATGGCGCCCTGAAAGTAATGTTAGCATTCCACATGGACAAAATCACTGGGTTATAATCGTTGATGTACTTAGATTCTTCATTTCTTTTCAAATTGTATGTATTTTTGGGAGATTTCCTCGTCACAGTATGTCGTAGAGATGACATCAAATTATTTACTCTTCCCTTAGAAATCACTGGTCGTGGAAATGCAAAACGACATTTCGTGTAGTACTTTTCCTTGGTTTTAAATTTTCGACGACAGTACTTTCCACAACGATGAGATTGAAAACGTAAAACTTGTTGCCTTAAACTGTTTTCTACAGTAGATTTTGGAACAGCACATGTTGAATACTCTTCAATGAAACTCATCACTGTTTCATCTGAATCTGATCCAAATTTGGGTGCATCTTTAATCCACAACAACATATGTATATGAGGAGCACCTCTCGCTTGATATTCCTTCCTCCAAAAGAAATCCAAAACCTCTCCAAGGGGAGGATTTGTTTTGTTGGTAATAAAAGACATCATAGCTTCAAATCTATGATTAAAATATCTGCAAACATTCACTGGATCCAAAGAACACAGTTCTCCAGGTGTTTTCAATTCTATATTTGGTATGTTTCCATTTGCCTCTCGTAGAAATTCAAGTAAGTCGTCCCATGCATACTCAGCACAGCTAAGAGTGAGGAACCATGTAGGAGTTCCTAAGTTTCTTAGCATACATTTCAATTCTCCATGACGACGGAGCCAATACTCATTGGTTCCACGTTGACATGCCATGAGATTGATTAGCTGAGATTCCAAAATACTATCTTGCAGATTAACTTTCTCCATAAAGTCCCTTGCAGAAACATTTTGCAAATGAGCTCCACTTTTTAATATATGATTAACTGCATAAGAAAGCCCAGACAAATCACTTTCAAACAGTAGATGAAACAAATATGGAATGCATTGACGAAACCTTGGATCTTCAGCATATAATCTTAGAGTCCGGTATTCAGCTGCAGGAATTTGAACTGGTCGATCATCATATCGTCCACCACGACCTATTGGAAATAATTGTGGAAAACAACGAGCTTCCAAACTTTCTTCCCATACACTAATGGGACTTCCTTTTGCTGCTTTCATTTCAAACAAGTCAATTGCATTTCCCATTACTTCTTTGGAATGCAAAGGATGAACAGTATAATGTTCATATATTTCTTCACTTCTAGACACATCAACTTTTTCAATTTGACCAACTGAACAATCACTGTCTTCTTCTGTAGCTGTTTCCTCTGCTCCAACACTTACATCTTTGTAGTACTCATTGTTTTTGACCAAATACAACGTTGCCTTTTTGACTTTTCTAACATCCACTAAATCTTGCCAGATTTTCTTACTCTTTGTCGGAACCCCATTAACTAGAATAACTAGAGGATCCTCTTCTACTCTTTCTACACCAGTTGTATCAATATTTTTCTTTACATCTAGAGGCAAATAATCAACTCTTCCCTTTAATCCTCTCTGTAAATCTGATGGAGGCAATTTCCCTGTCTTAGGCTCCATGCGTACAATAGCCTGAAAAGGATGGACACATTGAATCAAAATAGATTCATAAGTATTTAGATCCATCAATTCAGAAGGAATATCTATCAACTGAAGATTATTATGAACTGCTCTAGCAGGCATTCTATTTTCATTTAATTTTTTTAAACAATAATTACAAATACGCTGATCAAAACTCAAATCAAAAGAATTCTCCACCAACAAATAACTTACAAAATCCTTCCATTCACTATTATTTTCCAATTCACTTTTTGCATATAAATCAACTAACCTAGTCTGAATCTTATAATGAGTCCGTCGACAACACACACAAGTTATATTAGGCCTTTCACTTGATTTCACCTTAAACTTGGTAATTTCCTCGTCAAACTTTTCTATACTTGAAATTTGTCCATTATCTTCCACATTACCATCCATTACTATATCTATTTCTACACAGTCCTCTTTGTGCCAAAATAACAAAACTCAATTTCTTCACAAATAGTCTTCACATCCACTTCAGATCCATGCAAAGAGCATTGTTTAACTGTTTAAGCTTAAGTGCTGGACTTTTTGCATAATACAACTTTCTCACTAATTTCCTCACCTTATTATGATGCACTGCTAACATCCTAAAATGATGAAAAACACTCTGACATACTTTTCTAGAAAGACAAGCTAGTGAATGCCCATGCAAACCTGTGCTTTCTCTCACTCTGCAAGGATCTAACTCTTGCAAGATCTTCATTTTTTGTTTGAGACTTTTCTTACTATATGTACGTAAGAAATTTCGAAGCAAATCGATTGAATCCTGTCGCACACTACAAATACTACTGCACTTCCATGTGTACACTGGACCCTTAGTACGTCTCCCTAAAACTTCATCATCTAACACCTCTTCTGCATCTCTAGATACAAGTTTCTCTTTTTCCATCACACAACCATCTTTCACCTCATATGCTCGACCACTGGTGTCAACTGCATGCACCAAATCATTTTCCTGAAAGTAACTCTCCTCATTGAAAAACAACTCAGAACTTGAACTATGCATCCATTCACCAGAAAATACTTCACAAAAATTACTCTGATTAATAATTCTTTTCCATCTACTGTTCGATTTGAAAACATCAATTGCCTTATTAAGTATCCTAATTCTATTGATTACTAAAATAAATAATTTTTTCTTAACTTCAAAAGCCTGATCAACAATCTTTTCTACACTTTTCTTTTTCTTGTAAAAAGCAGCTCTCAGTTTACTTTTCTTATCATTTTTTAGCAAATTTAAAACTACCCTATTGCGAAACATTCGCCTACGAATGTCCTTAAATTGATTTACCCTTCTATTGCTATCCATTCTCTTCTCTCCTGCTCCAATCGAGACATTTTTTGTGGGCCTCTCCTTCCTTTTTAGATTTGCTGACTTTTTCTGAATATTCACATTAGCAATATCATTTCTTTTTCTACGACATATGTTGCGAAGAAAAGACTTAATTGGCTTACCAGAAGCTTTTCTGGTGTTTTTTAAAGTAGTTGTTGTGGAGGATTCCATAAATTCTGTTGTTGATGTTCTCCTTTTACGTATGGTATTTTTGATAATTCTTTGCCTTGAAGGCATTTTTACTTGCTTTTCAGAAGTTGATTTGAATCTGTTGTTCTGAAAAAAAAACACATGAAAGACCACTATTAGCAAACAACAAAGTAATGTCAAAAATCAAACAATATAAACAATAAATTGCAACATATTTAAGTTTATACAACAGCAACTCAGGGCCTTGTTTATGAAGGCCTTGCACCACCAGTGCAACCCATATTAAAAGTGACATACCGGCGCCACAAGGCAATCATGAAAAAGGGCCAAATGAAAATACCAATCAATTGCACCCAAAAATCGTTTTTTGAATAACATTTAAGAAACACTGCGCAGAACCTATGTACAACCACTCAATATCAGCAAACAAAGTCAGGGCCTTATTTATGAAGGCCTTGCGCCACAAGAGTGTCACTTATTTCCCATGTATAAAGTGATGCACCAGTTGCATAAGGCAATCATAAATAAGGGCCAAATGAAAATACCATTCATTTGCACCCAAAATCGTTTTTTGAATAACATTTAAAAAACACTGCACAGAACCTATGTACAAGCACAGAATATCACTTTTGAAACGTCACTGTTTCCCCAAATACAAATCCTCTATCTTTCAAATGTTGATATCAAGCATTATCAAAAATCCAAAAACAAATCAACAGCAAACAAAGTCAGGGCCTTATTTATGAAGGCCTTGCGCCACCAGTGCGTCACTTATTACCCATGTTTAAAGTGATGCATCAGCTGCACAAGGCAATCATAAAAAAGGGCCAAATGAAAATACCAATCAAATGCACCCAAAAATCGTTTTTTGAATAACATTTAAGAAACACTGCGCAGAACCTATGTACAACCACTCAATATCAGCAAACAAAGTCAGGGCCTTATTTATGAAGGCCTTGCGCCACAAGAGTGTCACTTATTTCCCATGTATAAAGTGATGCACCAGTTGCATAGGGCAATCATAAATAAGGGCCAAATGAAAATACCATTCATTTGCACCCAAAATCGTTTTTTGAATAACATTTAAAAAACACTGCGCAGAACCTATGTACAAGCACAGAATATCACCTTTGAAACATCACTGTTTCCCAAAATACAAATCCTCTATCTTTCAAATGTTGATATCAAGCATTATCAAAAATCCAAAAACAAATCAACAGCAAACAAAGTCAGGGCCTTATTTATGAAGGCCTTGCGCCACCAGTGCGTCACTTATTACCCATGATTAAAGTGATGCATCAGCTGCACAAGGCAATCATAAAAAAGGGCCAAATGAAAATACCAATCAATTGCACCCAAAAATCGTTTTTTGAATAACATTTAAGAAACACTGGGCAGAACCTATGTACAACCACTCAATATCAGCAAACAAAGTCAGGGCCTTATTTACGAAGGTCTTGCGCCACAAGAGTGTCACTTATTTCCCATGTATAAAGTGATGCACCAGTTGCATAAAACAATCATAAATAAGGGCCAAATGAAAATACCATTCATTTGCACTCAAAATCGTTTTTTGAATAACATTTAAAAAACACTGCGCAGAACCTGTGTACAAGCACAGAATATCACTTTTGAAACGTCACTGTTTCCCAAAATACAAATCCTCTATCTTTCAAATGTTGATATCAAGCATTATCAAAAATCCAAAAACCAATCAACAGCAAACAAAATCAGGGCCTTATTTATGAAGGCCTTGCGCCACCAGTGCGTCACTTATTATCCATGTTTAAAGTGATGCATCAGCTGCACAAGGCAATCATAAAAAAGGGCCAAATGAAAATACCAATCAATTGCACCCAAAAATCGTTTTTTGAATAACATTTAAGAAACACTGCGCAGAACCTATGTACAACCACTCAATATCAGTAAACAAAGTCAGGGCCTTATTTATGAAGGCCTTGCGCCACAAGAGTGTCACTTATTTCCCATGTATAAAGTGATGCACCAGTTGCATAAGGCAAACATAAGTAAGGGCCAAATGAAAATACCATTCATTTGCACCCAAAATCGTTTTTTGAATAACATTTAAAAAACACTACGCAGAACCTATGTACAAGCACAGAATATCACTTTTGAAACGTCACTGTTTCCCCAAATACAAATCCTCTACCTTTCAAATGTTGATATCAAGCATTATCAAAAATCCAAAAACAAATCAACAGCAAACAAAGTCAGGGCCTTATTTATGAAGGCCTTGCGCCACCAGTGCGTCACTTATTTCCCATGTTTAAAGTGATGCATCAGCTGCACAAGGCAATCATAAAAAAGGGCCAAATGACAATACCAATCAATTGCACCCAAAAATCGTTTTTTGAATAACATTTAAGAAACACTGCGCAGAACCTATGTACAACCACTCAATATCAGCAAACAAAGTCAGGGCCTTATTTATGAAGGTCTTGCGCCACAAGAGTGTCACTTATTTCACATGTATAAAGTGATGCACCAGTTGCATAAGGCAATCATAAATAAGGGCCAAATGAAAATACCATTCATTTGCACCCAAAATCGTTTTTTGAATAACATTTAAAAAACACTGCGCAGAACCTATGTACAAGCACAGAATATCACTTTTGAAATGTCACTGTTTCCCCAAATACAAATGCCTCTATCTTTCAAATGTTGATATCAAGCATTATCAAAAATCCAAAAACAAATCAACAGCAAACAAAGTCAGGGCCTTATTTATGAAGGCCTTGCGCCACCAGTGCGTCACTTATTACCCATGTTTAAAGTGATGCATCAGCTGCACAAGGCAATCATAAAAAAGGGCCAAATGCAAATACCAATCAATTGCACCCAAAAATCGTTTTTTGAATAACATTTAAGAAACACTGCGCAGAACCTATGTACAACCACTCAATATTAGCAAACAAAGTCAGGGCCTTATTTATGAAGGCCTTGCGCCACAAGAGTGTCACTTATTTCCCATGTATAAAGTGATGCACCAGTTGAATTAGGCAATCATAAATAAGGGCCAAATGAAAATACCATTCATTTGCACCAAAAATCGTTTTTTGAATAACATTTAAAAAACACTGCGCAGAACCTATGTACAAGCACAGAATATCACTTTTGAAACGTCACTGTTTCCCCAAATACAAATCCTCTATCTTTCAAATGTTGATATCAAGCATTATCAAAAATCCAAAAACAAATCAACAGCAAACAAAGTCAGGGCCTTATTTATGAAGGCCTTGCGCCACCAGTGCGTCACTTATTACCCATGTTTAAAGTGATGCATCAGCTGCACAAGGCAATCATAAAAAAGGGCCAAATGCAAATACCAATCAATTGCACCCAAAAATCGTTTTTTGAATAACATTTAAGAAACACTGCGCAGAACCTATGTACAACCACTCAATATCAGCTTTGAAACATCACTGTGTCCCAAAATACAAATGCACTATCTTGCATATGTTCATAATAAGTATTATCAAAAAGCAAATAACAAATCAACAGCCAACAAACTCAGGGCCTTATTTATGAAGGCCTTGCGCCACAAGAGCGTCACTTATTTCCCATGTACAAAGTGATGCACCAGTTGCACAAGGCAATCATAAAAAAGGGCCAAATGAAAATACCATTCATTTGCACCCAAAATCGTTTTTTGTATAACATTTTAAGCACACAACACAGGACTTATATACTAGCATACAATTTGACTTCTGAAACATAACTATCTGCTTCCAAATATTCTCCATAGAGCAAACAAGTCTCTATCTAAATTAAATAAATCATTACTTACCTTTACAAATGCTTTGGGAGATTGAAAACAGTGTCAGACACACACACCAATTTCTCTTTAGCAGAGCAAAAAGTGTGCACTCAATACACTGAAACCAAGACTG
Organism: Lissotriton vulgaris; assembly: GCF_964263255.1. NCBI lineage: Eukaryota > Metazoa > Chordata > Amphibia > Caudata > Salamandridae > Lissotriton > Lissotriton vulgaris. The sequence goes on from NW_028253505.1 coordinate 29,648, forward strand.
GCATAGAAAATCTCTAACTTTGTACACATATGCCTTAATTCAACCAATCAAAAGTCTTCCCTCACTATTTTCAAACCAACACCCTTCCCCCTCTCAGATCTTTCATTCTGTTACCATAGCAACTCCCTCCTAACTGAACTCTCAGGTTCAAAAGTTTATTGTACAATGTTGCAAATTAACTCAGCAAGGATGTTTGACCTCTCAATACACCAGCTTATCCAGGGTATTTTTGCTTTTAGTGACTTTTTTTAACCATTCAAATTGCTTCTTTCACACAACACAACCATGCACCCTAACTTTCAGTTTTCAACTATCTGAATCCACCAATCATTGCTTGTGATTCAAGAGCAGTGAAACTCCACAATTATTTATTTGTAAACTCCTACTGTTCCAACTGCCATTTTATTCCTACACTTCATCTGACTGCACCAGAACCTTCTCACATCATGTATTCTGTATGGATTATAGGACATAGCTACATCCACTGGGCTCAAAGGTATGCAGCAAACAGAAATTATCACAACCTTGATTTATCAAATGTGGAAATCAAGTGGATTGGCCAGAGAGGATTAAGATGTCATCAATTGATACCATTGGTGAAAACCTTTTTGCATCTGCCAAGCCCTGACCTCTTAATAGTGCACTGTGGTGGAAATGATTTGGGCACTATGACTGGGGTTGGTCTGGAAATGCTCTTAAAGGACACCTTTCATCAATTGATGATACTTTTTCCACAAACTGCCTTGGTATATTCAAATATATGCCAAAGACAGAAATGGAACTGGTCCAACCAATTTTGTCCACAATTTGAGAAAGCACGGAAACATGTGAATAAATCTGTTTCTGCTTACATGAGAGACTGTGGAATGGGTTCAATATACAATAACAACTTGCGTTACAACATGCAAGACATCTACAGAGGAGATGGTGTGCACTTCTCAGATGAGGGAAATAGAATATTCCTCCTGAATTTAAGACTGTGCATTGGAACCTACTTGTAGGTACCTAACTCAACCACAGAACCCAAAAGCTCTTTTCAGAGCTACCCTACCTCTGATCATTCAAAACGTTTATCTTTTTCTAACTTTTTTCACTATTTTTCACCAAAGTACGCTCCCCGGTACGCTTACCGGTGCGCGTACTGGGCGCTTCCCCCGCGAAAAATTAAAGATTTTTTTTTTTTTAATGTTTATGAGCCTCCTAAGCCCCCCTCAGAAAACCTAGAGGGTCGAGAAGTCTCTACTGTGCCCCCTTCTAGCCATGCCAAACATAGTTTGCCCTCCATCTTTTGTCTCGATTGTACCGAAACACAAAATGGAGGACTCCCGTAACGCTGCCGATGCGCGTACCGGAGCACGCACCGGTAAGCGCTCCATAAAAAAAGGTGGGAAAGTAATTTTCAGAAAAACCACTGGAGACACTTTCATCAAATATAGAATAAGCCTTACTACATAGCAGTCCCTACCATTTGCCCAAATTTGGTGGAATTCCATTGAGACATTTAGGCTACAGGCCTGTCTAAATATCCTGAGGTAAATTACATGACAAAAACACATATGAAATGTTAGAATTTACAACCAATTAAAAAGTTTCTTTCATTTTCTACGATTATTTCCTGACATTTGATTGGTTATGTACAAAAATATATATAAAAGAAGAGAGGGAAACACAGCCATTATGACTACTGCTTCCAGAAGTACATTTGAAAACAAATAACACTGACAACTTCAACTGATTTCTCCAAGGTAAGTTGTTATTTTGGAAAGTGAAGTATGTTGTGCACTTTAAGTTAATTTGAGAAAAAATATTCTGTTAGTTATATACTATCCCTCTGTAATAGTTATAGATTGAGATAGACTTCTCTGTAATAGTTATGGATTGAGTTAGGCTTCTCTGGTATAATTATGAATTTACTTAGGCTTAATCACATGCACTTTTTAATAACTCTACTTCCTGCCTGAAACCATACACTGCCCAAAAATGACTTGACTGTTAAAAACTCAAAAGTACCTGTCTAAACTTAAACCCAACAGTACCCTAACTCTACTAATATAGTTAATTTTTATGCAATTTTCAGAAAGAAAATGGAAGGAGAAAAACAAGCAAATGTTACTTCTATCGAAGTAAAAGTGGAAAATCCAGAAGAGCAAAAAGATAAAGTTGATTTCATGGATGACTCTTTGGATCAACAGTTTATAGAAGGTTTGGAACAAATGGAATCATGTACTTATAATTATGAGGAAATACCGGACAATATTATGTTACAAGTTTTATTAAATTATGAAAAAGAATCAGAGGAATAAATTTATATTTAATAATTTTAAATTGTTTGAGACAATATTCATTTTCATATGTAATTCATGAAGTATTACCAAAATAATTATATTATAAAATGAGACTTATAGTATACTGTGCAACTTTTTTTCTGTTACATAGTAAGTTTACTCATAGTTACTACCTTTCTCCCACTATATTATTTCCTATGTATATTTTACACCTCTTTTTCATCATAAGGGATCAGGATAGACTACCCATGATCCCCTAGAAATTCTCAGGGAGTGCTTAAAAGATCTGTTTCTGATTTCCAGACAGACTATGTTATGGATTCCAAATACCACAACAACTTCAATAACAACATGCAAGATATCTACAGAGGAGATGGTGTACATTAAATTTAAGTCTCTGCATTGGTACCTACATGTAGGTACTTACATAAAATAAAAAAAAACAAAAAAAACAATTAATAAACACACAATTTTTTTAAGTGATTTTTTTCCCATAGTACGCTCCCCGGTGCGCTCCCCAGTGCGCGTACCGGGCGCTTCCCCCGCGAAAATCGGAAAAAAAAAAAATTGAGACCCCGCGGGGCCCTTTAATGGCCCCCACATCAAACCTAGGGGGACAGGGGGTGTCTACTCTGCCCCTTATGGTCTTTTACCCCTTTGTTTTGGCCACCTCTCATGTCTCAATCCTACCGAGACACAAGATGGCGGCCGCTCCGGACTGTTTAGAATGTTTACAGACAACCGACAGCCAATCAGCTTTCCGTGCGCAAGTCGCGTGGCGCGCCCGGTGCACTCCCCGGTGCGCGTACCGGGGCGCGGCTCTAGATATATATATTTTTTTGAACCTAAATTACTCAAAATCCACTGGAGCACATATCTCGAGACATAGCAAAGGCACATCGGGCTACCAGTCCCTACAATTTTGCCTAGTTTGGTGTAAATCCATTCAGCCGTTCGGGCTAAAAGTGAAATCGACCGCCCTATGGAAATTAACATGGGGAAAACGCGTTTTGGGACCCCCCTTTTATCTCAGCCCCCGCTTGACGAATCCCCCCCAAACTTTCAGGGAAGGACCGATTCGTCAACCGAAGCCAAAGTTATTCCAAATAGAATTTTGAGATTTAACATTGAAAAAAATCCTAACTATAACTACCTACTGGCGACCGCCAGTAGGTAATACATATATATATATATTACCTACTGGCAGTCGCCAGTAGGTAGTTATACATATATATATATATATATATTACCTGGCGGTCGCCAGTAGGTAGTTATAGTAGGTAGTTATAGTTAGGACCTAGTTTCCATAGGAAATCCTCAACATTCTATTTGGAATAACTTTGGCCCTGGTGGATGAATCTTTGCGAATTTCTCAAAGAAGATGGCTCGGTCCGTTGCGCTCCTTCCATGAAAGTTTGGGGGGGATTGGTCAAGTGGGGGCTGAGATAAAAGGGGGGTCCCAAAACGTGTTTTCTCCATGTTATTTTCCATAGGACGTTTAGACTCGGCTACAGGTCGAACGGCTGAATGGATTTATAAGAAATTTGGCGAAACTGTAGAGTTCGGTTCGCAGATTACGCTTTTTTTGGAATGGTGTAAATTCGTTCAGTAGTTGCTGAGATAATTAAAGTTAAAGTCAATTATATATCTATAAGCGCGCACGGGTGCGCGCACCCAAGCGGCTGCGCGTGAACGGTATTTTTTTTTTGCTGCGTGACGTCTGGTAACGTTCGATTCGAAGGAAATCAGGAAGTGTTGACCGCCATTTTGTCACTGCGAGCAAATATATTGTTCTTTTCAAAGCGTTGAAACATGGAAAGGGGAGAAGGTAGAGATTGTCTTGCTGCGTAGGTTTTCTTAGGGTGTGCAGTAAGGCCCTTAAACGCGAAAAGATATATATATTTTTTTTTTAAAGTTGCGGGATGCGCGCACCCGGTCGGGCACACCTATTTACAAGAGTGTGAAAATGGAGATAAAGTAGAAGTTTGAGTGCTTAGATATAAGGTGGCACTGAAAAGAGCCCTTGTGTTAATTGAGTTTTTTCTGCATTTATAAGTAAGTACCGATGCAGAGCCTGATGTTGCAGAGGAAGATTCTGTTTCCCTCATCCGTGAAATGAACGCCATCTCTCCTATAGACGTCTTGCATGTGGTAACGCAAGTTGTTGTGCTAAATAGAACCCATGCTATAATCTCTGAGGAAAGCAGAAACAGATTTATTTACATGTCTCCTTGCTTTCTCAATTTGTGCACAATGTTAATTGGACCAATTCCATTTCTGTCTTTGGCATATATTGGAATATACCAAGGCAGTCCGAGGAAAAAGTGTCATCAATTGTCTAAAGGTGTCTTTTAGAAGCAGTTCCAGACCTACCCCAGTCATTGTGCCTAGATCGTTCCCACCACAGTGCACAATTATAAGGTCTGGTTCTGGGAGATGCATAAAAGTTTTCACCAATGGAATCAATTGGTGGCATTTCAATCCTCTTTGGCCAATCCACGTTATCTGCACATTTGGTAAATCAAGGTTGGAAATTTGTCTGCTTGCTGCATATTTTCCACTCCAGTGAATATAACTGTGTCCTAAAAGCCAGACCTTCATTTTCAAGGGATATGTAGTCGTACTCCGATCGGTTCTGGAAGTGGAATGGTAGTTAGAAGCTGAAAGTCAGGATAAAAAAAAAGGATGAGGCTGGGTGTGGTTGAAAAAATAAAAATGATTGGTTGATTGTAATACCTTGAGATTGAAAACTACGTTGCATTTTAATGTTTATGTTAAACGAAAAGTACTATTGGGTGTGAAAAAAATGACATGTAACAGAGCTGTGGATTGGCAGGTGTTTCTGGAGGGAAAACAGTCTTCTTAGTTTGCTGTAGAACGTTGAGACATGAACTTTTGACCTGTGCCTTCAGCCAGGTGCAGAATGAGGTGTTACCATGGAAACAGCCAGAGATGGGAGTTGGTGAGGGGTGACTTTCACGTGAGATTAAAAATATTGTGAAGGACAACCAATTGAAATGTAAATTTGATTTTACAATTTTGCGTGACGAAATGTGATTGCTGAAGAGAGTTATATGAGTGTGTATTGACAGGATATCTGTGCCATTGAATTTTGGTTGCAGTGATAGAAGCTTAATAGACAGTTCCGTCAAACGAATATCTGTTTTGTGTCTGTCACTGTTGTACATCGTACAAAGCATTGGTAAAGGTAAGTCTGTAACAGTTTGTTTTGTCATGTACCGTAAAATATGGTTTAGTCACAAACATTGATTGATTTTCCTCGTAGCCTGAAAGAAAACTAATTTTTGGCTGTCATAATGTGTTGTATTTCTAAAAGTAATTTTTTCATTTAAATGTTGAATACGCAGTATAAAATATTTTTAATATAGAGAGTAATTATTTGTAAGATTTTGAAGCGTTTATATATAATGAGAGAAGTTGTTCATGAAGTGAAAAAATGATATTAGCAGAGAGACAGATAATGCAGAAAGAGAAAGAAATGGTAAATTACTAGTGATACCGTCGTCAAAAAATGCTAATGGTTAATGAATTCGTAAACTTTTTGTCAGTCGACAAAATTTCAGGCTGGTTGGTGGCCGTGGCCTGCACTGGTGGGGGTGGGGCGAGAGGGAGGGGGAAGGGGGCTAAAGTGGTAATGATTAAGGTATTCACAAAGTTTCTGTTAGACGACAAAATTATAGTGCGGTTTCTGGTCGCGGTTTGCACTGGTGGGGTGAGAAAGGGAGGTGGTTGAGTGAAATAAAATGAGAAGTTTTGACCATGAGGTTGTACACAGATTTGTGCAGTAATTGTGTTCGTAAATTGAGGTAGCAAACGGAGTATAAAAATATCTCTCTCAGTCCTGCTGTTTGACTGCATCTTCATGTCCCTTCTGTTTTCCGTCTCTGTTGCCCTGTGTTATGTTATTGTGTGTGTGTGTCTGTCTGTGTCTGCCTTCAGTCCGAGCTGAGGAAGTTTGCTGTGGAGGCACACACAGATAGTCCTATCAAAGTAGTTGGAACGTTTTCAAAAAAATAATGATATAATTGCATTGCTATTTTTAAAGCGCTACTGAATGTTTTCTTTCAGAATTACCACTTGGTTGCTTTCACAGAGCAGAGGGTATGTCGTATTTCACTTGTTGGTGCCTCTGCATCTGTAGTCTGTTCTCTGGTGTCTGGCGGAGAACTGTTTGTTATTGTGGATATGAAAGCGTGATAAGGAGTGAAATACGACATAGCGTCTGGCCTGTAGAAGCGTGGGAGCAGTGATTAACTCTGAGTCAAGCGGAACTGTGGCGGTGCTTGGTAACAGTAATAAAAAGTGTTTTAACAGAGGTACAACTGTCTGTACGGTGCGCGACCTACTAAGAAAGATTTCTCGGGCCGTTATAGGCTTGCGGGTTGTAGTATTAGTAAGTGAGGTCGACAAAAGAAAACATTAAGTTAGTACAGCTGAGGTTACGTGGAACACATGAATAGTCTTTCAATATATAATCATTTCAGTTGAGATTATGGATTAAAAGAGAGAACGTGAATATTTGAAATGTTTATTCAGAAATGCACTGTTTTGAAGGCAAATCATTATGTAATATGAGTACAGACATTGCAAAAAACAAAGTAATCGGTATAGTCAGTAGTACATGGAATACAAACGCTATAGTTGAAGAAAAATGAATATAGTTTCGCAAAATTAATTGTACACTCTTATAAGGAAGTATATTATATTTTAATAAATGGAAGAAGGTCTCTGGCCTTTCAGTTTAGGAACGATATATGAAAATGCTAGTGGTTATACATCATCACTTTATCAATCAGCTGTCTACATGCGAAGCACTATCAAGTTTGTGTTATGTTACTGTGTGAGGGGAAAAAAAGGCGCCAAAAGCAACAAAATGGTGAGAGGTGCATGTATGTAATCTGTTGGATGGTGCGCAAATCACTGTTGAGAAGAACTACTGTATTGAGATATCTTTTGAAGGTTGCAGTATTGCAATTGAAATACAGCACAAAAAACAATGGAAATATTATTGAAAGAACATATTTTTCTCTTATGTATTTAAAAAAAATTATTTTTATGGAAAATTAAAGGAGCAGAGTCGTGTGAGGCGGAAATAAGCAGTTGAGAGGCGAAATGGCATTTACAGTTATAAAAAACTCGTTTTATATTTACACATTAATCAGGGCACATGTAGCATATATTAGCGAGTTTTGCATCAAGTACGTTTGAAATAACATAAAATAAGATATGCAATAGAATTGTTGAGATTAGAGTTTAAAAAAAAATAAAGTTGAAAATCGAGTAGCTGAAGAAAAAAATGTAGTCCACATAAAAGACCAAAATTTAACCAGCACAAAATCATAATGTCCACTGTTAGTAAAGCCAATAGGTCTGTTCTTCATAAGAAAATATCCAAAAGAACGTGAAGAATATAGGGAGGCAAAAGGAAATGAGAACGTCAATGGCTTGCATAAGAGTTATCGAAGCATTGTGTAGGCAAAGTAGGTAGCTTCTGCTTCTAACAGGAAATCACTGTTATCATTTGAAAATATGTCAGCTATCCAATGGAAAAGAGGAAACCAGCATTCATGATCTGTTATTATCGGAGCCTGTTTTAGCATCAGAGGACAGCTTGGTGGGTTTTCGATGTAGCTCTCTGTTAGGAAAGAGTTATCCGTCCATTGTGTAGGCAAAGTAGGCAGCAAGTGCTTCTAACAGGAAATCACTGTTATCATCTGAAAACATGTCAGCCATCCAATTGAGAAGAGGAAAGCAGCATTCATGATCTGTTATTATCGGAGCCTCTTTTACCATCAGAGGACAGCTCGGTGGGTTTTCGATGTAGCTCTCTGTTAGGAAATCTTGCGCCGCTGCGAATATATTCCAATGACCCAGAACTCCTTGTATCGCTGCAAAGGCCATAAACCCTCCGTTGTAACAAAGCTGTTCATGATCAATTAACGGATTCATGAGTTGATTGTAATTCGCTTCAGGAGGTACCAAGTTGCAGAGACATAAGTCCAGGGCCCACATGAAATCACAGCTCAGGCAATGAAATACAGGCTGCACACAGGTGAAATACGAATATCGAAATGATAATCGATATGAAGTATTCAAAGTCGAGAGTGCTAAGGTGCCGTAGTAGAGAAGCATTCTCTGTCGAAATAGTTCTAAGTGGTCCGGCTCGTTTGCGAAGATAGGAGGGACATCCATTTTGAATTTACCAAGATGGTAAGGGAAACAACGCAGCACTGCCAGTTCAATAGGAACTCCACAGAAATAGGTCGCCGGCAATGCAGTGAAAGAGTAGCAGAATGACTTGATCAATTTTGTAGCAGACTAGTCACTTAAATATTGCTTAGTAGTTATCAAAAAAAATAGCCTGTCGAAGTGGAGGATGCGTTAAAAAATAAGGGAGTCATTTGAGCAAATTGTAAAGGAAGGTCAATTTTTTTTTTTACACGAATGCTGTTCTCTGTGAATATTAGCTAAGTGAAAGATATGTGTGTGAGCAGATGCTACGTTAAGTTCTAAATGTGACAATGGAGCTCTTGTTCATGTCTTCCGATTCAAGGTTGGTATTGGCTGCCAAAGGCAAATATCAAGGATCGCATGCGTGGGGTAGATAATGTACATTCTTAAAGGAAAGCAAATGGAGAGTTATTTTTACCGCGTTAGCTTTGTCGTTTAAAAAGTTATAGTGATTTTCATTATATGTTAAGAAAGTATCACTGATGAAGAATGAAAAAAAATCCTTATAATAACAGGGACTGGTGTATTTTAGAAAAGGTGTGTAACATTACAGGAATTGTAATTAAATAAAAAATGTAATTGAAAGTGTATGGTTTAAAAATGAAATGTAAAGGTTTAAAGCAGGAGTTCTCAAAGCGGTTCTGGAGGGCCAGTTGCATGATAGATTTAAAAAAAATACTACATGTTTTTCAATGGGATTATGTAAAAAATATGTGTCTTTATGTACTATTTAGTTATCTGCCTGTTGCCTATTCTTTGAGTTTTAGTAATGCTGTGTCTTATAACTTTAGCAGGGGCGGTTCTAGGCTTATGGTGGCCTTGGGCAGGGAGGGTAGGTAGGGGGTTTGTAACAGGGGGTCCGGGTGGGGTGGAGTGCGGAGTTCAGTGAAGAGGGGGGGGGGTCAGGGTGTTTGGTAGTGGATCAGAGTCAGAGGACGCCAAATTTCTGGTATGGGCTGCCACGTAAATATGTATCCATTCTCAGAGGATTATTATATTTTTTTTAAATCTGTTTTATTGAAACACTTGACATACAGTTACATTTCTTGTGTGTGTAATTCAAAGGGGAAACAACAATTTGAGTAGCTCGTACAATATCTGAGCGAATGTTGACGACGGTTGAAAACCCAATAAATGCACTCATTAGCAATTAACTCCATCAGCTGTCATGGGGACATTCACTGCATTCACCATACTGGACATTCCATCATTGCATTACAGCTTATTTCGCAGTGTCGATCCTATCAGAATATCCGGCCCTACCCTTCAATACGGGCAGCCTGCTGGCCAGCTGTACCCCTGCTGCCTACAGCCCTCCGGCCAGTGATGTAGCGTGTTATTCCTCAACAGTGTGAATAACCTACCCGGCCCTGTCCCGGGCGTCTTATATGAGTGCCGTGGGCGGGTAGAATGTTCAGAGTGTTGTCGCAGTGTGGTAGAGGGTTGCGGCAGGGGCTGCCATATGTGCTACAATCTCGTGTTTGGTCGCCGTATGCAATAAAAGTAAAAAGTTTGCATGAGATAGGCAGATCCAGCGTGGTCAACTGGGGGGCGACAGTTGCTGCGATCGCCTCTGACCCAACCGGGGGAAATAGGAAAGAAATTGGGGGTGTAATGAACCTTAACTCGGGGAGGGGGAAGGGGGTGCTGCAGTATGGGTCCTGACGTGTCAGGTCCAGGTAGAGTGGCCTCGCAGGGTGCTGGCGTCTAGTATTCGCGGGGCGGTGGTTCGGGTGGTGTGTGGTAGCTCTAAGGCCCGGGGTGGGGCTGCTCTGTTGGGGTCGGTTGTGTGTGTGGCCCCTCCCGGCTAGGGGGGGGGTGAGAAGCGGGGGGGGGTCGGGGGGCGAGGGAGGGGCTGCGGGGGTGGTAGCTCATGTCCGTATGCGTGCGGCTCTCGTATCTCCCCATTGCTACGCATCTTTCTACCCAAACGTGTCCCTTCGTCCCATCGGGGGGGAGGGGGGGGGCGAGCGGGCTATCATCTCACATCACCCCTTTATCGTGGCAGGCCCTGATGAATGTTTGTAGGAAGCCCTCCCAAATCTGGGCTATCGGTATGGCCCTCCGCCCTGCTGTTTCTTCCCTGCGTAATACTGTGCCCTCTGCGGTCGCCCAGTAAACTCAGAGGATTATTATATTAAGGATATATATTAACATGGTGGCCCTTGGGGTTTGGTGGTTCTGTGCAAGTGTACTGCTTGCATGTGTATAATGCTGGCCCTGTATTTTTTGTCTATGGACATGGGGCCTTATTTATGAAGGCCTTGCGCCACCGGTGCGTCACTTTTTCCCATGTTAAAAGTGATGCACTGGCGGCGCAAGGTCTTCATAAATAAGGCCTTTGTTTTTTTGTGACTTGGCCTTTTAGTTATGAAGGCCTACTGTTGCAGGTGCATCAATTTTAACATGGGAAAAAGTGACATATCTGTGGCGCAATGCTTTTATAAATGAGAAATTTTGTATTTGGTTTTAATGCAGAGGATTTTGGGGAACTTATTAGTTATGCTTGTTCATTGCTATCATGACTGTATATTGTGTAGGAAATAAGTTTGTAATAAGTTAATAACATTTTATTATTTCCTTTCTTAGAGTGTTTGGTGCCTGAAAGCAACAACCTGCCTTTTGAATTATATAATTTGAGGGAATATATTCTTTTTTTCAGGTGAGTTGCTTTTTTTGCTTTGGCAATTTCTGTGGGTGGTGATGAAAATAATAAAGAATATTTTTTCAAATGTTTGGAACATGATTTTATCTTAAATTTTTCACATGTGGTTCTATCTGCTTATACTAGATATGTATTTTGAGATGTTCTCCATTGACAGTTCAAATTATCTTTTAATGAGCTTGGTGCATGTGTTCTTTTGGAAGGAGTTGAGATTTACAAATCATTGGAGTATAATTCTTTCAGGTTTCTTTTAATTAATTCTTGTGAAGTGCTCATTATTTTTGAAATCTTGTTGTATTATGTTTGGCAGTGTTTCACCTTTATTTACAGAGAGGTATTATGATATGGTTCTAAATGTGATGGTCATCTTTCCTGCATATCTGTGATTATACTATGTATAGGCACTTTTTTACATATTAATGTAGAGCTTTATTATGAGGTGGTTCTTCATGGTTAGTATGACATTTTGCATATGGTAAGACATTTACATGGTGAGTATGCTGTTGTAACATAAATGGAACTGTCTCTGTGGGAAGTAGTAATCTGTTAAGTGAATGCTATGGTTTGTATAGTGTGATCCTTTTCTTCAGAGTGCATACATTTATATTGCACTTTGTAGTGATGAACTAAAAAAATGGGTCTCTAAAAATTATTATACAGGTAATAAATATTTCAGATATCTAGAAAATCTAAAAATAAATTTTACAGTGAAATGTCTTTTAACAACAGTAATTATTTAATGGAAAAAAGCTCAGTGTAAATGTTTAGAGTTATATTGCCAATTTCTTTTTCAAAACAAGAGGAATGTGGTATCTTACAATATATAGAGTTAATAAGTTAGAGATTATAAAAATATATGTAGTTTAAAAATTAGTAAAGGTACTTTTCAGTTATACACTTATGGAAAAAGATATAATTTAGTCTCTATATTTTTTTAAAAGGATACAGAAGAATAAAAACAGTCTAGTTATGGAGAATTGGTCAGAAGATAATGAAATTCATTTTGACATCATTAACAAACTGATGGAGGAAATTTTAGACGCAGTGTTTCAAGAGGAAACAGATGAAAATAATGATTTCATGGACATATCTTTAGATTCAGCTTATTTAGAGATGGTAGAAGAAGATGAGGACAATGGACTTGAAGAAGTCCCTGATGAACTAACGTTGGAAGTTCTTCTAAATTATGAACTTATGAATAAATAAAAAAAATTTGATAGCAAAGCATTCGTGACGACAGTTTTCTTGATATATTCGTCGATGATGTGCTTTATGAGAGTGATAAGATATGTTCTCATGAAGTGTAAAAGAGATTGTAGTAAAAAAGATTAAAACACTTATGATGACCGATAGTTCTTGAAAAAAGTGTACTGTTTGTATGCTTTAAAAATTCAAAAAAACTGTCTATAATGTTAAAACAGATATGGAGTGTGATAAATTTACAATAAACATTTACTACAGGATTTACTACTTTGTTCAGAGATTTTCTGTTATTATCTGTATTCTCTTAGGAAATGAATCTGTGGTTTTAATTTGTACGGTATATGCTAGTAGTGAACTATAATATTTGTTATTTTTGTGTTTTACAGATTGACAATTTCATCAAAATTTTAAATTAAGATGCCGACCAGAATTGAAAAAAGAAACTCTACAAACGGACTTACAGTTTGAAGAAGAAAGGAAATGAACTATTTTCTAAGAAAGAGAGGACGGATACAAAAAAGAGTGCTCCTGGTAAGCAAACTAAAAAGTTTTTGAAAGGAATTTTGGGAAGGAAAAATGTTAATATTGAAGTCCAGAAGGAGAAAACAATATCAGTATCTAAAAGGAGATATGGAATTAAAGATAAAAATGTTTCTGGAATTAGGAGAGATGGAAAAGTGTACAGTAAAACCCAGACTAATCAATTCAACCAAATCAGGAAGCGTATGTTTTACAACAGAGTAGTTTCGAATTTATTACAAAAGGAGAAAGTTTCTAAAAGAAGATCTGCTTTTTTTAAGAAGAAACAATATATAAAGGGCATCGTTGAGCGCGCATTTGAGACAAAAAGAAAATTATTTATTTTAATACTTAATAGAATAAATATTTTAAATAAGGCGATTCGAGTTTTAAAAGGTAAAAGTAAATGGAAGAGACACATAAATAGGAGTAATTTTTGTAAAGTGTTTTCTGGGAAGTGGATGCATACTTCAACTTCTGAGCCATTTTTTAATGAAGAGAGTTACTTTCAAAGTAACGATCTGTTGCATGCAGTTGACACCAGTGGTCGAGCGTATGAGGTGAAGGATGGTTGTGTTATTGAGAAAGAGAAAATTGTGGTTAGAAATGCAGAAGATGTTATGGCTAGAGAAGTTTTAGAGGGACGTCCTAATGCTCCTGTTTACAGTTGGAATTGTAGTAGCATTTATAGTGTACGACAGGATTCAATTGATTTCTTTCGCAATTTCTTACGTAAGTACACTAAAGAAAGTCTAAAATTTTTTTTTTAAATGTTGCAAGAATTAGATCAATGCAGAGTGCGAGAAAAAATAGGTCTGCGAGGCCATTCTCTGGCTTGTCTTTCTAAAAAAATATGCCAGAGTGTGTTTCATCACTTCAGGATGTTAGCAGTGCATCATACTAAAATGAGAAAATTAGTGAGAAAGTTGTACTATGCAAAAAGTCAGGCACTTAAACTTAAACAGTTAAATAGTGCTCCTTTGTATGGATGTGAATTAGATGTTAAGAAGATTTGTGCAGAAATTGAGGTAAGTTATTTTGGTCCAGAGGAAGATAATGCAGAAACTGATATAATTATAGAAGGAAATGTGTTAGAAAATGTTGGAAATGTTAATATTGAACATTTTGAACAGGAAATAATAAAGTTTAAGGTAATTGCAGGTGAGAAACCAAATTTTTCTTGTGTCTGTTGTCGACGCATTCATTACAAAAGTCAAACTAGGTTAGTTGATTTATATTTAAAAAGTGAAGATGAAAGTAATGGTCAATGGAAAGATTTTGCAACTTATTTGTTGGTGGAAAACTATTTTGATTTGGGTTTTGAGCAACGTGTTTGTAAATATTGTTATAATAAATTAAATGAAAATAAAATGCCTGCTAGAGCTGTTCATAATAATCTAGAGCTGATAAATATTCCATCAGAATTGACGGATTTAAATATTTATGAGACTATTCTGATTCAATGTGTACATCCTTTTCAGGCTATTGTTCGTATGGAGCCTAAGACTGGTAAATTAAATCCTTCAGATTTACAAAGAGGATTAAAGGGTAGAGTTGTGTATTTGCCACTTGATTTAAAAAAAAATATGGAAACAATTGGTGTTGAAAATGTAGAAGAGGATCCTCTAGTTATTCTAGTTAATGGTGTACCTACAAAGAGTAAGAAAATCTGGCAAGATTTAGTGGATGTTAGGAAAGTGAAAAAGGCAACGTTGTATTTAGTGCAAAACAATAAGTATTACAAAGATGTATACGTAGAACAAGAAGATGTAAGTGAAGAAGAGGATAGTGATTTGTCTACTGGACAAATTGAAAAAGTTGATGTATCCAGATCTGAAGAAATTTATGAACATTACAGTGTTCATCCACTGCATTCCAAAGAAGCAATAGGGAATGCTATTGAATTATTTCAGATGAAAAAGGCGAAAGGAAATCCTATTAGTGTGTGGGAAGAAAGTTTGGAAGGTCGGTGTTTTCCACAGTTATTTCCTACAGGTGAAGGTACACGATATGATGATCGACCTATGCAGATTCCTGCATTTGAGTACCGGACAACAAGATTATATGCAGAAGATCCAAGGTTTCGCCAATGCATTCCATATTTGTTTCATCTTCTGTTTGAGAGTGACTTATCTGGTCTGTCTTATGCAGTAAATCATATCTTAAAAAGTGGTGTACACCTGCAAAATATTTCAGCAAAGGAATTTATGGATAAAGTGCAACAGAAAGATAGTGTTTTGGATTCACATCTAATTAATTTAATGGCTTGTCAGCGGGGTACTAATGAGTATTGGTACCGTCGTCATGGAGATTTGAAGTGCATGCTTAGAAACTTAGGAGCACCAACATGGTTTTTAACTCTAAGCTGTGCAGAGTATGCTTGGGAAGATTTACTTGAATTTCTTCGGGAGGCGAATGCAAACATAGAAAACATAAACTACAAGACACCTGGAGAACTGTGTTCATTAGATCCAGTTAATGTTTGCAGATATTTTAATCATAGATTTGAAGCTATGATGTCTTTCATTACAAACAAGAAAAATCCGCCTCTTGGTGAAGTACTGGATTTCTTTTGGAGAAAAGAATATCAAGCAAGAGGTGTTCCTCATATTCATATGCTGCTATGGATCAAGGATGCTCCTAAATTTGGAATAGACTCGGATGAGACTGTACTGTCTTTTATTGAACAGTATGCCACTTGTGACATACCTAATAGTACAACTGATAAGGACTTAAGAGGAAAAGTGTTACGTTTTCAAACTCATCGTTGTGGAAAATATTGTCGGCGAAAATTCAAATCAAAGAGCAAATTCTACACCAAATGTCGCTTTGGATTTGCACGACCGGTACTTTCAAAAGGAAGAGTCAACAATTTGATGTCATGTTTGCGACATAATATCAGAAGGAGGTCACCTAAAAATACGTACAATTTAAGAAGAGGTGAAGAATCCAAATATATAAATGACTATAACCCAGTCATTTTGTCCATGTGGAATGCTAACATGGACATACAATATGTTGCAGACAACTCTATTGCTGTGGCTCGATATGTAACGTCTTACATCACGAAATCTGAAAAGACGGAACTGAAGGAGATGTTGGAAGACATTTCTCATGAAAAGAGCCTAAGCAAGAAATTGTATACGTACAGTTTGAAGATGCTGTCTCATCGAGAAATTGGAGCATATGAATGTTGTGACAGATTATCATCAGCAAGTCTTTATGCTAAATCAAGGACTATTCTCTGGGTGAGTTTGGGCCTAGCTGAAACACGAAACCGTGTTCTGAAACCTGTGCAAGAAATTGAATATTTAGCCCAGAAAGAACCAAACAGTACAGACATTTTGAAAACAAATATGTTGAATACATACTATCCAAATAGAAGTACTCTGCTTGAAAACATTTGTCTGTATGAAATACTTCAAAATTAAACTTTTAAAAGGAATGTTACGGAAAACATTGATAAAGGTGTACATGCTGTAATTGGACATGAAGGATGTCTGGTAAAACAAAGAAAAGGACACTTGATAAATCATCGGAAACTGAGTTGCGAAACACCTGACAAAAGAGAATTTTACTATTTTGCTCTTTTGCAACTCTTTAAACCATGGCGTAGAGAAGAGGAACTACTTGGAGACTTTGATAGTTATGAAGATTCATTCAACGCATCTAAAAGTAATATTGAATGTCCTGTTTTTAGTAATTATCTCCAAATGTTGAATGATGAAATAGAGCAAGAAGCGACAATTGCAGCGGAGATTGCTAGAGATAGTTCACAAGGTAGTCAAAGTTCGGCTTCATTAAGTCAAGATCCACTGGGACAACCAATTATCCAAAATGAAGCAGCCACCACCATGGATGAGGTGGAAAGAGCAATGCAGCAAGGTCAAGAGGAAGTAATCGACTTAGAAGAATTAAAGAAGCAGTCTAATGTTGAGCAAAGACAGATATATGATGAAGTGACAGAGCACATTGAGCATGGCTTTCGTCATGAGAGAAAAGATTGCTCATGTATGTCATTTGAACCTATTCGATTATATGTAAGTGGAGAAGCTGGGACTGGTAAAAGTTTCCTAATTAAAGGAATTACTACATATTTACAGCAAACAACTCAGTCAACACTGTCGTGAGTTGTTACTGCTCCAACTGGATTGGCAGCACATAATATTAAAGGTGTTACTTTACATCATTTACTGATGCTGCCAGTTGAACATGAAAATAAATTACAATATCAGAAGCTATCTGGAGAAGCTTGTTTTGATGTATCTAGAGTCCTTAAAAAAATGAAACTTCTTATTATTGATGAAGTAAGCATGGTATCCAATTTAATGCTTGCTTTTGTGCATTTAAGAATGCAACAGACACTTAAGACAGAGTATGATGTGTTATTTGGAGGTAAACATGTCATAGTTTTTGGAGATCTACTGCAGCTAACTCCTGTGAAAGGACAACCTGTATTTGAAACTGTTACACATGAGGAGACCAGAAAGTGCCTGGGCAGTATTGAAAATGTAAATATATGGTCACATTTCAAATATACTGAACTGATTCAAAATATGCGACAGGCAAAGGATACTAGATATGGAAGTATTCTTCAAGATATTAGGTTTGGAAAACTAACTGAAGATGCGAAACACACTCTACGAACCCAATTACTTTCCAAGCTGTTTCCAAATGAAGATAATGTACCTGAGAAAATATATAGTAAAGAGGTAGCAGATAAGTCAGTGATATGTTTGATGCCAACTCTGAAAGAATGTTCAGTTTTTAATGAGAAAATGTTGAATTTAGAAAATCAAGAAATTAAGAAACTGGAAGCTAAAGATAGAATAGAGCATGAAGGTAGTACTATTGTTTAGTCTGAAAAGTTGAAGTTAAAATTGGATTCTCTTCAAAAAACTATATCTTAAACTGCTGGTTTAGAGAAAAATCTGTATGTATGTTTAAATTGTCGGATAATTTTAAGGAGAAATTTACATGTAGAAAGAGGATTGGTAAATGGAGCAATGGGTAATGTTGTTGGTTTTGTCAATTATACAAATAGAGATGAGATTGAATTTTTGAGAATAAAATTTGATGGAATTGAGGAAGTTCAACAAATTAGTCGATGTTCAACTCGTTTTTTGCTTGTGAAAGACTTATATGTCCGTCGTAAGCAATTTCCAATTTGTTTGGCATATGCAGTGACTATACATAAATCTCAAGGTTTAAGTGTAGATTGTGCTTTGGTAAATATTGGAAGCACTGTATTCAAAGAGGGTATGGCGTATGTTGCTTTATCGCGAGTTAGAACTTTATGTGGACTTTATCTAATTGATTATGATGAGACAAAGATTAGTGCAGATTTAAATTGTGTGAAGGAGTATAATAGGTTAAGAAGAGAATATGCTCCAAGTTTACCTCAATATCCTTTAATTGAAAGGCGTATAGTTGGTCAGAAAAGGAAAAATGAGGACAAATGTGCTGAAGTAGTCGAGAAACGACGAAAAAAAGATGTAGCTGTTGTTGGTAGCCGTAGCAAAACTGTTAGTATTGAAGAGATTGTTGGATTTAAGTTTGAAAATAGGTCTGGTGTCAACTGCTATGCAAATGTAGTAGTTAATGTTGTTTTCTTTCTGAAAAATGTTAAGGAACAGATTATAGAAAATCAGGAGCAAACATTTTGCTATTCTTTAAATTCTATATTTGAAATATGTAGCAGTGGTGATAGTGAAGTAGCAAGTGTTTCAGAGCTAAGGAATGTTTTAGACATATGTGCAGGAGTAAATCAATTTTCTCAGAATATTCAGCAAGATTGTCAGGAATTTATCATGTATATGTTTACAGTTTTGGAAGATGAAGGTGTAGATATTGATAGTCTTTTTGGCCTTTCTTATAAATGGGAACATAAGTGTGATAATTGCTCATTTTTAAGTAGTACTGAGATACACAGTGAAAGATTTCTATATTTGACATTACCAGACTGCAAAGAAGTGCCTTTTAATAAACTAGTTAAAGATGCGCATCAGAACATGGTCTGTTCTCAATGCAAGTCTGAAATTTTATCAACTTTATTTATCCATAGATACGGACAATATGTAATTTTAATGTTTCAACGATGCAGAGCTGATGGGAGTAAATTGTCAACTTTAATTAAAAATTTTGTGGCTTCTCAAGTTTCTATTTCTAGAAGAACATTTGTAACTGTAGCCATTATTTTTCATGAAGGGCCTTCTACATCATCAGGACATTATACAGCTTATTTGAAGTGTGCTAGTGGCTGGACGCTTTGTAATGATAGCCAATTGACTTTTAAAAAAAACGTTTGCCTTTTGCCTTAACTAACTCTTATCTGTTATTTTTGGAACCCAAATTTCAGTAGAATGACTTGCTGTAGGAAGATGTATACTGTAAAGATCTGAAACTTACTAGTTTACAAATATCATATAAATGAGGGTGTACAAATTTATAAATGAAATTTGTGTTTGGCATAGTGATAACATCAGGTACAAAATTACTTATTGTTTGATGGTATAAAACATGTTACAAATTTTAATTGTAAAGGTTCAGAAAACAATAGATAAGACTAAGATTAAATAATTTCAGAAAAAAACTACTTAACTCATAGTATTTGGCCACGTGGAAAAATATGAGAGAAGAAAATGAGTACTTTTGAAAATTATTTTAAAACTTATATGGACGCAAGTTTTTGGGAGAGGTATTTAAAAGATAATGAGTTAGCTTATACAATTTGGCCACGCGGAAAGGTATGAGAGAAGAAACTGTGTCCTTCAAATAGATTTTTTATAGGAGATAGCTGCACGGGGCTTTGTGGAGATATCTTGAAAAATAAGTGGTATACTTTAATTAGTTTGTAACTGTGGAAGATGTAGTGTGCTTACTCAAGAAATTGCGAATTTGAGGAAAACATTTAAGACATGTTTTTTTCAGGTATTTATAATATGTATGCAGATTTTGTATGGGTTTTTTAAACACAATCATTTTGATTGTGTTTTTTTCCCCGCTGTTATATGATGATTATTATTGAAATCACTCTTCATAGTGAAAATCAATGTATTCTGAGGACAGCAAAAATAAACCATTTAATATGTTGTTTGACTTATTTTGTTACATTGCATTCAGAAATATGTATTATAACTGATTTTTTTTTACTCTCCTCTACAGATATTATATTTATAAGGTAAGTTCAACTAATAATATCCGAGAGTTTTCTCTGCATCTCTCTTATTGTCTCCTATTGTTTTTTCTTTAATAAAATGTACTTTATAATCTTATTTTTAATTTTCTTCCACAGGTACTACGTTTTAAAAAGAAATTTACTTTATTTTTTTATTTTTTTTTAGGTAAGTATATAAAATAAAGACATTTTTACATCATTGTGTTATTTCTTTGACTATCCTCGTTAAAGCAATGTCATGTTTTATATTAAACACTTCCACATAGGATTGGGTGCATTGTTATAAGGCATGCTTTAAAAGTGATTTAATAAAATGAGCGACATTTCAGTGAGTGAGTTTAGCAATACTGATATATGAAAATATTGGTGGAAAATGATATTAAATGTTACATGGTGTTCTTTGCAGGACTTTAAATCCTGTGTTGCAGTGCTAATTCTGCCTCAGGATTAGGGAGCTGAAGGGCTGAGTGGTACTTGTATGGTCATGATAGATTTACTACAAAAACAAACTCACATAAAACTGAATGTGGAGGGTCAAAGGGGAAATATTTAATGACCTGTCTGCTCATACCCCTAAAGTCAATACAAAAACACGAAAGGGCAGATCAGGTCTGAGGTGTGTCGCTAAAGCAAGAGAAAGTGAACCATTGAGGTGCATGCGTGAGCGAATGCTGACAGAGTCATAAGCTAGGACAAATCCCATCAGCCCACCAATTTGGTGGAGTTAACGTCATGTGGGAGTTGCTGATCAAACACAACCCAACCGACCATGTATTGACGGTGCGGGAGTGAATGTCAGTAATCTTAGCCATATTGTCTGTGCTAAGAAGAAAGATGAAAGTGCAGTGTTCGTGTGAAGTGTTGCGTGCTTATCTAGGTTCCTGATCGATACTGTGACCTTATGCCCCTATTCGGCTATAAATCCATTTATTCCCTATATTGGCATAACCGTTCAAGTGCGATTTTCTGAAAAGTCATCTCTGGCCTCACACGAACAGAGCCACATTCCAGCATGACTCTCTGCTACTTCCTTTGCGACCAATTAGTGCAATGACAGAGCAGCAGTCACTATCTGATATTCCTAGATAACACTCCGAGTTCTTCAACAAGATAAAAACTTAGCAAACCTGGAAATCCCCGCTTGCTATGTTTTGATTAGTAATGGAACTCTAATGAGCAACTGATAACTGTCACTTCCTAGTGACATCTTTAATTGACGTCTTATGTCCAGCAAACTTGCGTCAAACCCGGCACCTGTCAGGTATAAATATTACCAACGTTGCCTTAAGCAATGTGAGATACGAGCTGTGAGTTCGTTGCCTGTTGCTGATGCCAGCTGCCTGCATGACCCTGTGTTGGTAAATCTAGCACTCTGTCGCTGCAGCCTGCTATCCTGTGGTGGTGAAGCTGCTGATTACCATTATCGCCGCTACAGCGCGAACTATGGTGCAGTACGCTTAAGGAGCCGAGCAGCCGTCCTCTGCGAAGACATCCAGCCGATTCCAGCTGCCCGCGGACGCTGTCACCCCTCCTTCCTCCGCTGCCTTTCTCGTGCAGAGAAATCCAGTCCCGGCGCTTCCGGTTTACCCTCGCGGGTGACTGGGATATCGAGAGAGACCCCTGAAGGAGATACCAATCCTCCATCATTCTATTCAGAGGTATGGTGTTGACTAAACCCTTAGACGAGAATTCTTGAAACAAACCTTGGCAAAACCAACTTAACTTAAGCTACTTACTTACTCCCCCTTCCACGTGTTAGGCTTAGGTCAGGCACACTGGGGTAGGCTTAGTTAGAAGCACCAGTTCAGTATGTTAGCCTAATGTATATATGACTGTATATGTGTTTTATTACTTTTAAACCATTGTATGGCTAAGAAACCATATCAATGCTTTTACAGTTCTATTTCGCAATACTTATCTTACTGTACGTACTTTTTATAATAACAGTTATTGCAATTGTGGCAATACATTTCTCTTGTACGAGAAGAAAGACTGTTCAATAAATGTTAACCCTTTATTGACTAACGCCCGTCTCTCTATTCTCTACATCTCGTGAAAGTAAACTGCACCAGACTGACTGAGTGAAATCTATGTCTATTGTTTCACACGACCCTAGAGATTGACTCTTGATCTGAGGAGCAAAGTTGTCATGTTGCACGGTTGTTGGAAAACTGAATCCCTTCTTGTCTGTACCAAGGAAGCTGATCACTTCCTATGCAGAGAAGAAAGTTTCCAGTGACCTCTGAGCTAGTTGGTAACACAACCCAATTAAGTTTAGCATAGTCAGTGGAGGCCTAGAATATAAGCAGTTCCACGTCGATACTACTGTTTATGTTATTCCAATGCGCAGGGCCTAGTGGGAAACTAGGAACTACACTACAGAAGAGTGAAAATAAAATAGACTACATAGATACCAAGAAACATTCAGAGAAAGAGTCTATGTGTCTAGAGTAAAAAACGCCGGGTAGTAAGACTACCCATAGGCGCTATGCAGAACGGTCGACATGTTTCAGCCATTAGGACATTGCCCCGGCTTTCTTCAGGACCTTAGACGTGAAAAACTACTGCAACTGGAAGTGACGTGTGAGGTGACAAAACCAATATTTGTACTTGAAAAAGTTACATATCTACCAGGAGTCTATCGCAATTTGATGCCCACTGGAGGGAATGAAGAATGTCTTCTTCCTAAAAAACAAAAATGTTTCACAGTAACACTCAATAAAGCATGTAGCCATAGTGGTTCACAAAGACTGTTTAGACAGACACATATGCATGAATGATTTGCATTCAGCATAATTACAGAAGCATATTAGCTTGATCAACTGGAGACATTATCTCACAGTGATACTCACCCAGCTTTGTGTGGGTGACGACCTCACCTCACCCGGCAACCGCTCGGGAGTATTAGGCCCCGCTCTGTCGTGTAGAAAAAGGACACTGTAAGTGCACAGCTCTACAGTGCCCAACCTAATTAATCTACACATTACCCCAACAAACGTGTGTTAGTAACCCGCTGCCAAACCACAGGCTGACCCACATTAAGGACTACCGTTAAGCAGTTTCAAAAAACACATTTGCTGCGTTGTTGGTACTTTTCAAGAGCCCAGAGTACTCATTAGTAAGTGTCATTGATGGGGTTCTCTATACCTCAAATGAATCTTTAGCCTAGACTCAGTCTATAAACATAAGTGGAATATGCCACAAGGATAGCTATATGGGACACCTATATGCTAAAATCTGAAAAAATAGTGATGCCTGGAAAGCTTACTCTGCTCTTGGCTCCTCAGCCTAGGATTTACCAATTTGTACTAGTGCAGAAACACTGATTACCCAGGAGATAAGGAGCTATGCCTTCAGGTTACTCACCTATCCGTCGGTACCTCCGGTATTGCGCCGAGCGGAAGTGGAGGTGTGTGCAAGATCGACCTTTAGCCTTTTATAGTCACCTTCGATTGGATAATGAGGGATCTCGGACGTGTAATCCGAGTAATTGGGATGGCTGGATGGAGGCGCGGCGAAAGCCGCTGCTCATCCGCGCATGCGCGGTAACCCCATGCCGACTCGGCTTAGTGCATTGTAGTGGGGTCCCGCGCCGTTAAAGGCTAAAGGTCGATATACCGGAGGTACCGACAAGGTTTATTTACCTAACAGAATTCATTCTGTATGCTGTAGCAGGAGGACTACTACATATTTGAATATTCTTCAGTGCTTATTTTCATTGAGACCATCACAGAAGTTCAATGGATCCGAGACGCTGTTCTTGTGGATCTTGGCGACTGCCAAGCCGCTGTAGCAGTGGGAGTGAGGCCTCTCCAAGGGGCGCAGCGCAGCTCCTTTTGATGTTTACAATTGCAGATAGCAGGGTAGAGATGTCCGTGGAATTTATGGATGCTTAGTCACAGTAGAGTGTGCGCGGCGCCCCTAGCACCTCATTACGACACACAGGGGAGCCGCGTTGCACAGTTGGAGAATCAGAGACTTAGGAGATAAACCTTTATAATGGAAAGGGGCGACCACTCGGTCCCCCCGAACGTATGGTCGGGGGCCCGGATCCTCCCGGGAAACCATTTTGGGCGGGGGCGTGTCACGGCTGGTATGCCCGAAGCGGCGTAGCCGGGGCGCGCCTTTTTCCCGTCCAAGAGGGGTTGTCTTAGACACCTACACCGATGGCCACGCCCAGTAGGCGTACCAGCGGAGGGTTCACGCCCTCCCGAAGAGGAATAAAGAGAGCGGGAATCCGAAGAAGCATCCTCTTGTTTCTGTGCTTGGAAGCTGCACCCACTCGTTGCACGTGAGCCCTCGACGGAACAAGGAGCAATTTTGAGAACTTGTAATTCTTGTGTTTCTCTTTCAGCGACTTCGAGGCTAAGGATCCAGGACCGTGTTGATCAACTTGGATCGAATATTCGATAACAATGCCTGGCAAGAAGGCAGGAAAGAAGTCCGGGACTGACCAGATGCTTCGCATGCTGATAAGAGATATGGCGAGCATGAAGAAGCAGATGGCTGCGATGAACAAAACGGGTAAACCGAAGAAGGTAATAGGCCCGGCATTGCCGGGAGTTGTCCCCGCGGGTAGGGGTAAACGGGTCAGGAATAGGGCGCAGGGGAGGAGGTCCCGGTTCCCGAGGTACCCCCGGCAAGCCCGGCCATTCCAGTCGAGGCCCCGGTACCAATCCCGGACGCGGGTCAACCGATTCCGGTTGTTGTTACGCCCGCTAACGAGGAGGACATGCCTCCCGAATTAGCTGCCCAGTTGGCCGCATGGCTCGGCGGGAAAACAGGGGGTGCTACGGCACCTGAAGACACGGCCGAAGAGGCCAAGTTACTAATGCAGCAGTTGCGGCAGTCACGGGATGCCGCAAAGGCGAATCTCCCTCTTGTCCCCCCACAGGTGAAAAAACAGCGGGAACGACAATGGAGCCGGGTAAGCAGGCATTGCCAATGGCGAGGGAGGGGTCTTTGCCCTCAAGGAGGGAGAGGGTGGTCCAACATATTCCGTTGGCCACGAAAGAATTGATATGGGCTGATAAGTATGTGAATATGTTTTCTCTGCTGACTGACCATCGCGAGATGGAGTATGCTAAGACGCAGAAAGATTTGTGGCACCCAAGTGTATGGCGAGCAAAAATGGCGGGATTCAGGGTTGATGAGACAATCACAAATTGGGCCAAGGCCTTTGCGATGTTTACTGCAATTATTGGGGAACGTAAGCCCGAGGTTTTGCCCAAATTATCCTGTCATCAGGCACGAATAATGGATTTTTATGAAACGTATGAGGGCAATGAGTGGATGGGTTACGATATGAAGTTCCGTAAGGCCAAAGAGTACGATTCATCTCTGACGTGGGATTGTCTCGACTCGATTTCTTGGCAGAAGCAGCTCCTGCCGGGCGCGACGAAGTCGTCCTCGCTAGGCGGAAATGGGTCGGGGCCTTCCCACCAAAAGCCCGAGGTGCCCTTTCGAGCGGGCCCCGGTGGCGACCACCAAGCAAGGACTGGTGGGAATGGGGGTAAGAGAGGGGTCTGTTGGAATTTTAACAGGGGCAATTGCACCAGGCCACAAGGGACGTGTAAGTTCAGACATGCGTGTGCAGGTTGCGGGAATTCCTCGCACCCCGAGAGTTCGTGCAGATCCAGGAATATTGGGACGAGGGGTAGAGGGGGGGCCAAGCAAGACTGAGGGGGACCATTGTGTTCCGCTACCTACCCCCGTTGATATCATGGCAATGATCCCCTGGCTAAACGAATACCCTGATCATGTCTCCGCTGGGGTGTTGAGGAATGGCTTCTTATATGGTTTCCACATCCCGGCGGGGGATTTTCGTGGGGAACCACTTTGTAGAAACCAACTGTCGGCTCAGCATAATCCAGCGGTGGTGGAGAGGAAGATTGCAAAAGAGGTTGCCCTTGGCCGGGTTGCTGGCCCATATAGGCACCCGCCAGTAACTAATTTCATCTGTTCCCCGTTAGGAGTGGTTCCCAAGAAGGACCCGGGGGAATTTAGGCTGATCCATAACTTGTCAGCTCCGAGGGGTCTCTCGGTGAACGATGCGATTGACCCGGGAGTTTGTTCGGTGCGGTACGCATCCTTTGATGATGCCGTCACCAGGTTGAATCGCCTGGGGCCCGGAGCGCTGATGGCGAAGTCAGATATCGAGTCGGCGTTCCGGTTGCTCCCGGTACACCCACGCGATCAGCGTCTGTTAGGCTTTGTGTTGCAGGGACGTTACTACATGGATAGATGTATGCCAATGGGTTGCTCCATCTCTTATGCTTATTTTGAGAAATTCAGCTGTTTTTTGGAATGGGCATTCACCAAAGCCACTGGCCATAGCCACGTTATGCATTACTTGGATGATTTTTTGTTCTTGGGGGCAGCCGGCGACACAAAATGTGCGCAGGTATTACAGGAATTTTGCAGCCTCATGAAGGGATTCGGAGTGCCATTGGCACCAGGTAAGACGGTTGGACCATCTACTTCACTCGAGTTTCTGGGAATTGAGCTCGATTCTGTGGAGGGATGTTTCCGTTTGCCAGTAGGGAAAGTAGCGAAATTCAGGGCTTCCCTGGAACTGTGCCTTAGCAAGGAGAAAGTTACCCTCCATCAGTTACAACAAGCAGTGGGTCAGCTTAACTTTGCCCTAAGAGTGATACCAATGGCCCGCCCCTTTTCCCGCTCTATCGCACAAGCTATGGTTGGTCTCAAGGAAGGACACCACCGCACGAGACTGTCTGCAGAGGTTCGCCAGGACATGCGCATATGGTTGGCATTTCTGGCGGATTTCAACGGTCGAGTGGTGTGGAACAAGCCGCCAGCGTCTTCGGACGAGCTGGGTTTGTGGACCGACTCGGCGGGGAGCGTGGGATTTGGCGCAATCTTTGGTAATCGATGGTCGGCGCAAACATGGCCGACGTGGTGGCACACCAGCGGTCTCACAGGTAACATTGGGTTCCTCGAGTTATTCCCCATTTTTGTGGCTCTGATGGCATGGCCGGATGAGTTCAGAGATCGCTCTGTGGTGTTTTTGTCCGACAATATGACTGTTGTTGAATGTATAAATAATCAGGCAGCACGCTGCTAGTGGATTTTGAGATTACTGAAGGAAATTGTACTACTTTGCATGAGACTAAACGTGCAATTCAGGGCGAAACATGTGCCGGGTGTACTGAATCAGGCTGCTGATGCACTCTCTCGTTCACACATGCAGGCTTTCAGGGGTTATCTACCTTCCGCGGACCTAGCGGCGGCACCATATCCCGAAGCACTCTGGCTACTCGGTGCCCCGGATTACAAGACCTCGTGGCAGCAAGCTTAGCCCCCAGGACAAGGAAGGCATACGAAGGAGCGTTTCGTTCCTATTGTACATTTTTGGGTCCGGCAGGGGAGGACAAATGGGGTCAGGAGGATTGCTTCCTAAAGTTTCTGGTAGCATTACACAGGGAAGGCCGATCAGTAGCAACGGCCAATAGGCACCGGGCCGCCATTTCATTCATGGCGCAGGCGCATGGCATCAAGGACCCGACTTCGTCCTTTTTGGTAAAGAAAGCCCTTCGTGGTTGGCAACGCCTGGAAGGTCATACAGAGAGGCGCCCGATTGGGTTAGAAAGGTTGTCTCTGCTTATGTCGATACTTCCCACGACATGTTCCTCCCATTTCGAAGCAGTTCTGTTCCGGGCCGCTTTCGCATTAGCGTTCCTTGGGGCTATGCGGGTGAGCGAACTGGTCGCAAAGAATAAGAAAGATGTGGAGGGAGGTCTGTGTCGGGATCACATCCTCATTAGGGGTGATTCGATGGTAATCACAATAGCCAAGTCCAAGACTGACCAGAGAGCTATGGGAGACAGTATTGTTGTCCAGCGCATGCGAGGGTCCCCCATGTGCCCGGTAAAGTGCGTTGAGGAATATTTGGCGTGAAGGGCGGATACATGGGGGGGAAGCCTGCTGAGACACATTGATGCCACCCCACTGACGAGGTTTCAGTTTCAGAGGGTGCTAACAATGGCAATCGCAGCGGCGGGCTTGGACCCGTGCGATTTTGGGACCCATTCCTTTAGGATAGGGGCTGCTACTGAGGCTACAGCCAGGGGTCAGAGTGTTGAAGAGGTGAAACAACTGGGACGATAGTCCTCGAATTGTTTTAAAAGGTGTGTGCGATTGCACATGTTGTGAAGTCAAGTTACACGCACTCACGCTTCTTGTCTTCTGTTTGATTTACAGTTTCGCGAGCATGTTATGCGGGGCGGAATTTGCAGTCGACCCGGCACCAGGGGACCAGCGGTCAGAGATCACCGGCTGTGGAGAGAGTGGTGTGGGTCGTGGGCCACTCATACGTGAGGCGGGCCGGGGACGTATTCAAAGCAGGTGACGTGACTCACGCAGCTGGGGAATACGGGTACAGTGTGACCATCCATGGAAGGGGCGGGCTCTGTATTGACCAGTTTGAATCTTTTGTCGAGGAACTCTTAGGGCGGCAGAGGTCACCGCCATCTGTAATCATAGTACACCTGGGGGGCAATGACATGGTGACACTCGGTCGGTGAGTACTACTCGAGCGAGTTTTATCTACTGTTAGCTGGCTGGCGAGAAGGATCCCGGGGTGCACGATAGCATGGTCCCACATGATTCCCAGGAAGGTGTGGCGGGGGGGGCCTCTCGGTGTCAGCACTGAACCATTCAGTGAAAAAAGTCAACAACAAACTTGGTAGGTTGTTTCGCTCGTCGCAGTTGCACAGTATTCCGCATGGATGTATTCGGGGGGATCACATGTATCTCGATGATGGGGTCCATTTGTCCCGGGAGGGGAATGCCTTACTCATAGGAGACTTCATAGCATGGCTAAGGGGTTTGAGAAAGCATGACTTTTAGGAGGAGTTTGTGGGGGGGCCGGATAGCCGGTCAACTATCCGGCCTGTGGCGGTAAGGTCATGATCGGTGAGCAGTAATTTCAAGGTCCCTAGAGGGGGGCGCCACCCACTATGGATGGGAGCGCCCGGGAGGAGGCGGCCATTGGCCCCTCCCACGGGTAGGCGGCACCCACTAAGTATGGGTCACCTAGGGGAAGACGGCCATAGGCCCCTTCCAGGGGAGGAGGCGGCTAGATGCCCCTCCTACGAATTTCCCGGGGCCCGGATATCCCGACGGCGGATGTGATAGACAGTGTGGGGTGGGAGGGGGAGTCCACGCTACCTTCTTACAGACACATCACACGGGTCCTCGGACAACCTTTAAGTAGGCGTCGAGTTAAAATGGGGGGCCCCCACAAGACAAGGGAAATTGGAGTTGGCACAGAGGGTACAGTCCTCTGCGCGGCCGCCACTCACACCGTGAGGGCGAGAGTTTTGGTAGTAGGGATCTGACACCGGTTGCGACCTTGCCGTTGGCCCGTAATGCTAGGATGTACAATTTTAATTTAGAAAGTATGCATTTGCAGGATGTTAGACTCGGCTAGGAAAACCTTTGTACTAGAGATTTGTTAAGGTTAGCCAATGAACATGTCTTCATCGAAATGTAATAAATGAAAATTGTACATGATATGAAACTGTTATTTTAATGTTTTAATTTTGTTTCATATTTTAATAAATACGGCCGGGAGGGTAACTCCCTCCCGCCTTCCAAAAGTTCAGAACTGCGTCCGTCTTCCCATCCTTGGGGATTGTGTTGGGAGGGGGTGACAGGCATCCCGGCCATATGGAAAGGGGCGACCACTCGGTCCCCCCGAACGAATGGTCGGGGGCCCGGATCCTCCCGGGAAACCATTTTGGGCGGGAGGCTTGTCACGGCTGGTATGCCCGAAGCGGCGTAGCCGGGGCGCGCCTTTTTCCCGCCCAAGAGGGGTTGTCCTAGACACCTACACCGATGGCCACGCCCAGTAGGCGTACCAGCGGAGGGTTCACGCCCTCCTGAAGAGGAATAAAGAGAGCGGGAATCCGAAGAAGCATCCTCTTGTTTCTGTGCTTAGAAGCTGCACCCACTCGTTGCACGTGAGCCCTCGACGGAACAAGGAGCAATTTTGACCCACCCACCAGCCCCTTATGGCAATGTTAGTACTGCAATAAAGTGATTTTCTTTTGATAACATCTTCTTCCCTTTGTTTAGCGGTATATAAAGGTCCGGTTTGGTGATATGATGAATGTCTGAAGGTACTGTTTCTGGTAGTATAGACAAATATTGCAAATAAACAGTATAATTTTCTCCCTTAGTAGGTAATCAAATGTCGTATTTATTTTTTGGTCGGGCGGTAAGGTCATGATCGGTGAGCAGTAATTTCAAGGTCCCTAGAGGGGGGCGCCACCCACTATGGATGGGAGCGCCCGGGGGGAGGCGGCCATTGGCCCCTCCCACGGGGAGGCGGCACCCACTAAGTATGGGTCGCCTAGGGGAAGACGGCCATAGGCCCCTTCCAGGGGAGGAGGCGGCTAGATGCCCCTCCTACGAATTTCCTGGGGCCCGGATATCCGCGACGGCGGATGTGATAGACAGTGTGGGGTGGGAGGGGGAGTCCACGCTGCCTTCTTACAGACACCTCACACGGGTCCTCGGACGACCTTTAAGATGGCGTTGAGTTAAAATGGGGGGGCCCCACAAGACAAGGGAAATTGGAGTTGGCACAGAGGGTACAGTCCTCTGCGCGGCCGCCACTCACACCATGAGGGCGAGAGTTTTGGTAGTAGGGATCTGACACCGGTTGCGACCTTGCCGTTGGCCCGTAATGCTAGGATGTACAATTTTAATTTAGAAAGTATGCATTTGCAGGATGTTAGACTCGGCTAGGAAAACCTTTGTACTAGAGATTTGTTAAGGTTAGCCAATGAACATGTCTTCATC
The DNA here is from genome assembly GCF_964263255.1 of Lissotriton vulgaris. Lineage (NCBI taxonomy): Eukaryota > Metazoa > Chordata > Amphibia > Caudata > Salamandridae > Lissotriton > Lissotriton vulgaris. The sequence goes on from NW_028253505.1 coordinate 60,576, forward strand.
GAAATGTAATAAATGAAAATTGTACATGATATGAAACTGTTATTTTAATGTTTTAATTTTGTTTCATATTTTAATAAATACGGCCGGGAGGGTAACTCCCTCCCGCCTTCCAAAAGTTCAGAACTGCGTCCATCTTCCCATCCTTGGGGATTGTGTTGGGAGGGGGTGACAGGCATCCCGGCCATATGGAAAGGGGCGACCACTCGGTCCCCCCGAACGTATGGTCGAGGGCCCGGATCCTCCCGGGAAACCATTTTGGGCGGGGGGCGTGTCACGGCTGGTATGCCCGAAGCGGCGTAGCCGGGACGCGCCTTTTTCCCGCCCAAGAGGGGTTGTCCTAGACACCTACACCGATGGCCACGCCCAGTAGGCGTACCAGCGGAGGGTTCACGCCCTCCCGAAGAGGAATAAAGAGAGCGGGAATCCGAAGAAGCATCCTCTTGTTTCTGTGCTTAGAAGCTGCACCCACTCGTTGCACGTGAGCCCTCGACGGAACAAGGAGCAATTTTGACCCACCCACCAGCCCCTTATGGCAATGTTAGTACTGCAATAAAGTGATTTTCTTTTGATAACATCTTCTTCCCTTTGTTTAGCGGTATATAAAGGTCCGGTTTAGTGATATGATGAATGTCTGAAGGTACTGTTTCTGGTAGTATAGACAAATATTGCAAATAAACAGTATAATTTTCTCCCTTAGTAGGTAATCAAATGTCGTATTTATTTTTTGGTCGGGCGGTAAGGTCATGATCGGTGAGCAGTAATTTCAAGGTCCCTAGAGGGGGGCGCCACCCACTATGGATGGGAGCGCCCGGGGGGAGGCGGCCATTGGCCCCTCCCACCGGGAGGCAGCACCCACTAAGTATGGGTCGCCTAGGGGAAGACGGCCATAGGCCCCTTCCAAGGGAGGAGGCGGCTAGATGCCCCTCCTACGAATTTTCCGGGGCCCGGATATCCGCGACGGCGGATGTGATAGACAGTGTGGGGTGGGAGGGGGAGTCCACGCTGCCTTCTTACAGACACCTCACACGGGTCATCGGACGACCTTTAAGATGGCGTTGAGTTAAAATGGGGGGCCCCCACAAGACAAGGGAAATTGGAGTTGGCACAGAGGGTACAGTCCTCTGCGCGGCCGCCACTCACACCGTGAGGGCGAGAGTTTTGGTAGTAGGGATCTGACACCGGTTGCGACCTTGCCGTTGGCCCGTAATGCTAGGATGTACAATTTTAATTTAGAAAGTATGCATTTGCAGGATGTTAGACTCGGCTAGGAAAACCTTTGTACTAGAGATTTGTTAAGGTTAGCCAATGAACATGTCTTCATCGAAATGTAATAAATGAAAATTGTTCATGATATGAAACTGTTATTTTAATGTTTTAATTTTGTTTCATATTTTAATAAATACGGCCGGGAGGGTAACTCCCTCCCGCCTTTCAAAAGTTCAGAACTGCGTCCGTCTTCCCATCCTTGGGGATTGTGTTGGGAGGGGGTGACAGGCATCCCAGCCATATAGCAAGGGCTCTAAGCGATACAAATCGCCCGTTCTCGGCGTTAAAAAATATCACCGCTATCGGTGGTATTTTCCACGGTGTTAGTGCTTGAAGATGAATGGGAACATATATGTGAAAGAAAATCCTGTAACAGGCTCAGTATTTCACATTATCGCGTGAAAACAAAAGTTGTTTTCACACAGTAATGTGTCCCTTGTAATTAAGGGACGGAGTGGATCTAGTTTTATTTACTACACTGTTATGTGAACGATGTCGAATGTTTGATAAGTGGAGGGTTTAAAAGTTTTCCGATAAACTTTTTCTCCAGGGAAGTGGGTGGAGTGTTCCGTGTACATTGGAGAATAGAAACTACTAAGAACCAATTGGAAGTGTTGTTTTCAAGTCACATGACTTCACATGCGCGTCTCAGGTCCTGTACGCGATGGGTGGGTGCGCGAACCCGGTCGCGCACTAAAAGAAAGCGGCGATAAACTTTTCTTTATAATATGCTCTTGGAGCTCGTTTTGGTACAAAGAGTTAGTTCTAGAACTTTTTTTTTTTTTTTTTGGAAACAAGTGTTATGTTGCTTTTGATTTCTTAAACTTGCAACGACATTTTTAAGTATGTCTTACCATCAAAATGAAATGAAGAAATGTATCTCTTTTTGGGGCATTTATGACTCTCAATTTTGAGTTTAATAAGAATGAGGCTCTGCTCTCCGTACAAAAGAATTTCTCCACACTCGTTGCATTTCATGTGCACCTTCACAAGATATGGTCTCAAGTCCATCTCAGCACTCGATGGAGATACAGGTCGTCCACCAAAGGATGTGCTGGCCACCTCTGATGGTAATAGCGTGGCCAGGGCTCTTGTCGATGCTTTTGCATAATGCTCAGGGTGCCTTTGTTTGACATGCCGCTGCATGGTATGTATGGAGAAGGAATATTTTCTATTTGGATTTCCCCTTGAGAGCTCTGATTTGCATATCGTACAGGTTACTTTTGGCGCATTCACTTTCTTTTGATCTTCAGGATAAGTGAAAAATTGCCAAATGAAAGATTCCTTTTTTCTTCTTAAAGGTGGTCGCTCATTTTCTTCAGATTCGGAAGATGAATGCGGAACGGCAGCCATTTCAGCAAAGTCTTCTGGAAGATGTTCGATGTTGTTCTCTCTTGAGAGTAGAAAAGAAAGTGAGGGAAGTGGGTGGAGTGCTTTGTGTAAATTCCAGAATAGAAACTACTAAGAACCAATTGGAAGTGTTGTTTTCAAGTCACATGACTTCACATGCGCGTCTCAGGTCCTGTGCGCGATGGGTGGGTGCGCGCACCCGGTCGCGGACTAAAAGAAAGCGGCGACAAACTTTTCTTTATAATATGCTCTTGGAGCTCGTTTTGGTACAAAGAGTTAGTTCTGAAAAGAACTTTTTTTTTTTTTTTTTTGGAAACAAGTGTTATGTTGCTTTTGATTTCTTAAACTTGCAACGACATTTTTAAGTATGTCATACCATCAAAATGAAATGAAGAAATTTATCTTTTCTCGGAGCATTTATGACTCTCAATTTTGAGTTTAATTAGAATAAGGCTCTGCTCTCCGTACAGAAGAATTTCTCCACAGTCGTTGCATTTCATGTGCACCTTTGCAAGATATGGTCTCAAGTCCATCTCAGCACTCGATGGAGATACAGGTCGTCCTGCAGAAGATGTGCTGGCCACTTCTGATGGTAATAGCGTGGCCAGAGCTCTTGTGGATGCCTTTGCAAACTCTATAGGGTGCCTTTGTTTGACATGCCGCTTCATGGTATGTATGGAAAAGGAATATTTTTTTCTTGGATTTCCTCTTGAGAGCTCCGATTTGCATATTGTGCAGGTTACCTTTGGCGCATTCACTTTCTTTTCATCTTCAGGATAAGTGAAAAATTGCCAAATGAAAGATTCCTTCTTTGTTCTTAAAGGTAGTCGCTCATTTTCTTCAGATTCGGAAGATGAATGCGGAGTGGCAGCCATTTCAGCAAAGTCTTCGGAAAAATGTTGGACGTTGTTCTCTCTTGAGAGTAGAAAAGATAGTGAGGGAAGTGGGTGGAGTGCTGCGTGTAAATTCCAGAATAGAAACTACTAAGAACCAATTGGAAGTGTTCTTTTCAAGTCACATGACTTCACATGCGCTTCTCAGGACGTGTACGCGGTGACAGTATCTAGTCACGTACGTGATTTGGAAGTAGCGATCTTTTTCAGCGAAGTTTGAAAACGTGAAAAGGAGTGAATTCAAACACGTACGGATTTTACATATCTTTAGAGCTCGATTTAAGTATACAATTGTTAAACTATAAAACCTTTTATATTTTTGAAAAAAATATTAAGGTGTGTACATCCAGTCACGCACGAAAGATTAAAAAGATATTCGGCTCCATAAATTAAAAGGTTTATATGAAAAAAAAGAAGCCTAGGTTCAGTGTGTTTAACGTAGTATAAGTTCTTTCATTGATCTATGAAGAAATTCATTAGGTTCAAATTGCAAAGATTTCACGAAATATATAGGTGGGTGCGCACACTCGGTCTCGCACGTAAGATTGGTATGGCGATATTCATTTTAGGTATATCCTTTATAGTTAGGAACTAGCATTCAAAAAACCTATGAAATTCACTGAAAAAACCATAGGTTTTACACATGTTATAGTTAGGAAGTAGCATTTGAAAAACCTATGAAATTCACTGAAAAAACCATAGGTTTTACACACGTTATAGTTAGGAAGTAGCATTTAAAAAACCTATGAAATTCACTGAAAAAACCATAGGTTTGACACATGTTATAGTTAGCTGGACATTTCACTCATATAAAACCAATGAAATTCCCCCGTTATAGTTACTTCAGCTAACTATAACTCGCGCGCCCGCAATGCACAAGCTCCACAGGAAAAAACAAGTTTCTGAAAAGACCACCTCGTAGTTGGAATCACTACTGGTGGGATAGATGTTTTTAGTATCTGAATATCACAACTATCCTCAGGGGTGATCCGAAGATAAAGTAGAAAACTATACTCTAATAGCACGGCTGTGCTAACTGTATGTACCTGAATTCTACTTACTGAAATACAACAAGGTTTCTTTGGCGTCCACAGCGGGAAGGCAAGCGTCCGCGCACCCTCGGCTCTCGGCGTCCTCAGCGGGAAGGCAAGCGTCCGCGCACCCTCGGCTCTCGGCGTCCTCAGCGGGAAGGCAAGCGTCCGCGCACCCTCGGCTCTCGGCGTCTTCAGTGGGAAGGCAAGCGTCCGCGCACCCTCGGCTCTCGGCGTCCTCAGCGGGAAGGCAAGCGTCCACGCACCCTCGGCTTTCGGCGTCCTCAGGGGGAAGACAAGCGTCCGCGCTCCCTTGATTCTCGAATAGCTAGTTCCCAACACGATCGATAAAACCGGAAAGATTGACAAGCATCCGGTGATGGGACAAGAGTGTTTTTATACGCTCTCAGAGGGCGTGGACAGATTCGCCAGGCCCCGGGGCATTCTGGGAGATGTAGTGCTGCAGCGGTATTTCCTTACACTAGCTCTCCAGCTATGGGTAATCGCGACACTTTCAGTATGCAATCATTTCAGTTGAGATTATGGATTAAAAGAGAGAACGTGTATATTTGAAATGTTTATTCAGAAATGCACTGTTTTCAAGGCAAGTCCCTTATCTAATATGAGTACAGACATTGCAAAAAACAAAGTAATCGGTATAGTCACTAGTACATAGAATACAAGCGGTATAGTTGATGAAAAATGAATATGGTTTCGCAAAATTAATTGTACACTCTTATGAGGAAGTATATTATATTTTAATAAATGGAAGAAGGTCTCTGGCCTTTCATTTTTGGAACGATACATGAAAATGCTAGTGGTTAGACATCATCTCTTTATCAATCAGCTCTCTACATGCGAAGCACTATCAAGTTTGTGTTATGCTACTGTGTAAGGGATAAAAAACGCGCCAAAAGCGACAAAATGGCGAGAGGTGCATGTATGTAATCTGTTGGATCGTTCGCAAATCAGTGTTGAGAAGAACTACTGTATTGAGATATCTTTTGAAGGTTGCAGTATTGCATTTGAAATACAGTACGAAAAACAATGGAAATATTATTGAAAGAATATATTTTTCTCTTATGTATTAAAAAATATTTTACTTTATGGAAAATTAAAGGAGCAGAGGTGTGTGAGGCGGAAATAAGCAGTTCAAAGGCGAAATGGCGTTTACAGTTATAAAAAACTCATTCTATATTTACACATTAATCAGGGCACATGTAGCATATATTAGCGAGTTTTGCTCCGAGTACATTTGAAATAACATAAGATAAGATATGCAATAGAATTGTTGAGATTAGAGTTTAATAGAAAATAAAGTTCAAAATCGAGTAGCTGAAGAAAAAAATGTAGTCCACATAAAAAAACAAAATTTAACCAGCACGAAATCATAATGTCCACTGTTAGTAAAGCCAATAGGTCTGTTCATGTTAAAAAAATATCCAAGAAAACGTGAAAAAGATAGGGAGGCAAAACGAAATATGGACGTCAATGGCTTGCATAAGAGTCATCCTACCATTGTGTAGGCAAAGTAGGCAGCCACTGCTTCTAACAGGAAGTCACTGTTACCATCCGAAAACATGTCAGCCATCCAATTGAAAAGAGGAAAGCGGCATTCATGATCTGTTATTACCGGAGCCTCTATTACCATCAGAGGACAGCTCGGTGGGTTTTCAATGTAGCTGTCTGTCAGAACATCTTGCGACGCTGCGAATATATTCTAATGACCCAGAACTCCTTGTATCGCTGCAAAGGCCATCATCCCTCCGTTGTAACAAAGCTGTTCATGATCAATTAACGGATTCATGAGATGATTGTAATTCACTTCAGGAGGTACCAAGTTGCAGAGACATAAGTCCAGGGCCCACATGAAATCACAGCTCAGGCAATGAAATACAGGCTGTACACAGGTGAAATAGGAATATCGAAATGATAATCGATATGAAGAATTCAAAGTCGAGAGTGCTAAGATGCCGTAGTAGTCAGCATCCTCTGTCGAAATAGTTCTAAGTGTTCCGGCTCATTTGCGAAGACAGGAGGGACATCCATTTTGAAATAAACAAGATGGGAACACAAACGTCGCAGCACTGCCAGTTCAACAGGAAGTCCACAGAAATAGGTCGCCGACTATGGAGTGAAGAGTAGCAGAATGACTTGATATAATTTCTGGCAGAGTAGTCACTAAACCATTTCTTAGTAGTTATAAAAAAAATAGCCTCTCTTGAAGTGGAGGATGCGTAAAAAATTAAGGGAGTCACTTCAGCAAATTGTAAAGGAAGGTCACTCTTTCATAACGAATGCTGTTGTCTGTGAATATTAGCTAAGTGTACAGATAAGTGTGCAAACAGATGCTATGCTAACTTGTTTTTGTGACAATAAGGCTGTTGTTCATGTCTTGTGATTCAAGGTTGGTATTCGCTGCCAGATGGAAACATCAAGGTTCACATGCGTGGGGTAGATAAACTACATTCTTAAAGGGAAGCAAATGCAGAGTGATTTTTACCGCGTAAGCTTTGTCGTTTAAAAAGTCATAGTGATTTTCATTATATGTAAAAAAAAATATCACTGATGAAGAATGAAAAAAAATCGTCATAATAACAGGCACTGGTGTATTTTTGAAAAGTTATGCAACATTATAGGGATTCTAATTAAATGAAAAATGTAATTGAAAGTGTCTGCATGTGGACGACTAAATACATGTTTGAGTTAAGTTATTTGTATAAACATTTAGGGGTAGATTAACATGGTCCGTGTGGCACTTTTGCTTCACTTGTCATATGTTAACAGTGATGGCAAAGTGGCGTAAAGGGATTGTAAATCTGCCCGACTTTCTTTGCCGTCTCAAAGGCATTTGTAAGTGAAAGGGAGCGATTTAGTTTTATGATTGTAGGAGGTAGCTATGTTATGTTATATTTATTTTTATATAGCGCACGGCTACTCAAAAAGAGTGTCCCGGCGCTTTTAATAATGAGACCTACAGCAGAATAACACAACAAGTAATAAAAACAAAGTGGAAAGCAGAAAAACAGAAAAAGACAGAAAACAGCCTAGAGGGCAAACAGCCAGGTTTTGAGTCCTTTCCTGAATGCAAGTAAACTAGTAGCTCCCCGGAGTGTCAACGGCAAGGTGTTCCACAGCTGTGGCGCCAGCAGTCCAAAGGAGCGGCCTCTAATGCGAGCTCTCTTTACACGCGGCACAGCTGCCAGAAACAGAGATTCTGATCTGAGAGAGCGAGCCGGATGGTAAAAGGCGAGTCTCCTTTGGAGATAATTAGCTCCCACAGCATGAAGAGCTTTGTAGGCCAATGTTAATGCCTTGAAAGCAATCCGTTTACGGATAGGCAGCCAATGTAAGGTCTGCAAAAGGCCAGCAGCACTGGCTCGCCTGTTTAGGCCATAAATGGCCCTCGCGGCACCGTTCTGCACAACTTGGAGCCGCTGCAGCAGATACTCTGGCAGGCCCAGATAGAGGACGTTGGAGTAGTCCATTCTAGAGCCAGTCAGCTTCCTGTGTTCCTCAGACAGAAGAGGCAAAAACCTCCGCAGCATCTTGAGGAGGCCGAAACATGTGCCCGTCACACCAAGGATCTGGGATCTCAACGTCAGACCCTTGTCCATCTTGACCCCCAAGTTCTTAGCTACTTGGGATGAACAGGACAGAGGAAACATGTTAATGGGCCACCAAGCTTGCCAGTCTGGCTCCGCAGCGCACCCGAAGAAGAGTACCTCGGACTTATCGGAATTGCACTTGAGGCTGTTCAGCTGGAACCATTTAAAAACAGCCCCAAGGCAATCCCGGATACTCTCTCCATCGAAGTCTCCTCCTTTCTTACAAGAAAAGAGGAGCTGGGTGTCGTCGGCGTAGGATACGATCTGGGCCCCGAACGACTCCACCAGCGCCGCCAAAGGGGTCATAAAGATGTTAAAAAGTGTCGGGCTCAGTATAGAGCCCTGCGGAACCCCGACTCCCAATGGCGGCATCACGGCGGAGTCTGGGGAGGCCCAGACCGTTTGCCGACGGCCATCTAGGAAAGATGAAAACCAGCTGAGCACCGTCCCCCGTAGGCCAATCTCATAGAGTCTTGCGAGAAGGCCGTCATGGGGGATGGTGTCGAAGGCCGCCGACAAATCCAACATAACCAGCATGGCTTTCCCCCAGCGTTCAGGACCCCTTTAATGGTTTCTGAGACCTCTAGGAGCGCGGTCTCTGTACTGAGATTTGGGCGGAAGCCGGATTGGGTGGCGTGCAGAATCTCATGTGTTTCCAGAAAATTGGAGAGCACCGTATGTACATGCTTCTTCTCCAAGATTTTCGTGAGAGCAGGCAACAGGGAGATAGGCCTATAATTGACCGGCGCCTTAGGATCGAGGCCAGGCTTCTTCAGCAAAGGAATGACCATTGCCTGCTTCCAGGCCTGCGGAACCACTCCCTGGCTCAGCGAGAGATTCAGGAGTGGATTCGCCAGCGGATTTATCACTTCCGCCATTTTTGCCAAGAATTTGGCAGGGCAGGGGTCCAAAGGCGACCCAGATTTAAGATTGCCCATAAGCGCTAAGGAAGCAGGGGCTGAGATAGATGGAAAAACGGCCAGCACCGGACCTAGCGTGGCCGAAAGGCACGAGTCGTCCTCAGGGTTGATCAGCCCCACGGGTGCCGCCAGTGGAAAAGAGTCCTGGATAAGTTTAATCTTGCTGGTGAAAAAGTTTACAAGATCAGAAGCCCAGGTCTTGGAGGGCATACCTTGGGATGTATTGGAACGAGGAGCCATAAATTCTCTCACTATGGTAAAAATCTCCTTACAAGAGTTGGAGGCGGCTTCTATCCATTTATGTGAAGAAATTTATAGAATATAAAGAGTAAAAAAACAGAAAAGGTACACTAATGAATTTGTGCATTAGTCATGTTGCAGTTGTGGCTTCGGATTCTAAAAAGGGAAAAGTGTTTAGGCGTTTAATATGCAGCTTTGAAAAAAAACGTGTGTATGGTTTAAAAATGAAATGTAAAGGTTTAAAGCAGGAGTTTTCAAAGCGGTCCTGGAGGGCCAGATGCATGGTAGATTAAAAAAATCACTACATGTTTTTCAATGGAGTTATCTAAAAAATATGTTTCTTTATCTACTGTGTAGTGTTTCAGCATGTTGGCTATTCTTTGACTTTTACTATTGCTGTGTCTTATAAATTTTCCAGGGGCGGCTCGAGGCTCATGGTGGCCCTGGGCAGGGAGCGTAGGTAGGGGGCCCCGTAACAGGGGGTCCGGGCGGGGTGGAGTGCGGAGTTCAGTGAACAGGGGGGGGGGTCAGGGTGTTTGGAAGTGGAACAGAGCCAGAGGACGCCAAATTCCTGGCATGGGCCGCCACGCAAATATGTATCCATCCTCAGAGGATTATTATATTAAGGATACATATTAACATGGTGGCCCCTGGGGTTTGATGGTCCTGTGTAGGTGTACTGCTTGCATATGCCTAAGGCCGGCCCTGTATTTTCTGTCTATGCACTTGTTCTCCATCACATGGGCTTTTAGTTATGAAGGCCTAGTGTCGCTGGTGCATCAGTTTTAACATGGGAAAAAGTGACATATCTGTGGCGCAACGCTTTCATAAATGAGACATTTTGTATCTTATTCTAATGATAGAGAATCTTGGGGAATTTATCTTCTTATGCTTGTTCTTTGCTATAATGGCTTTATGTTGTGTAAGAAATAAGTCTGTAATAAGTTAATTAAATTTTATTATTTTTTTTATAGTGTTTGGCGCTGAAATGCAACAACCTGCCTTCTGAATTACACAATTTGAGGAATTATATTCTTTTTTTTCAGGTGAGTTGGTATTTTTGCATAGGCAATTTTTTTGGGTGCACATGAAAATAATGAAGAAGATTTTTTAAAATGTTTGTAAAATTTCATTTTGGAACATGATTTTATCTTGAATTTTTCACATGGGTTGTATCTGCTTATACTAGATATGTATTTTGAGATGTTCTCCACTGACAGTTGAAATTATCTTTTAATGGGTTGGTGCATGTGTTCTTTTTGATGGAGTTCAGATTTACGAATCATTGGAGTATAATTCTTTCAGGTTTCCATTACTTAATTCTTGTGAAGTGCTCATTATTTTTGAAATCTTGTTGCATTATGTTTGGCAGTCTTTCTCCTTTATTTACAGAGAGGTATTATGATATGGTTGTAGGTGTGATGGGCATCTTTCCTGCATATCTGTGATTATACTATGTATAGGCACTGTTTCACATATTAATGCAGATGTTTATTATGAGGTGGTTCTTCATGGTTAGTATGACATTTTGTATATGCTATGACATTTACATGGTGAGTATGCTGTTGAAACATAAAAGGAACTGTCTCTGTGGGAAGTAGTAATCTGTTAAGTGAATGCTATGGTTTGTATAGTGTGAGCCTTCTCTTCAGAGTGCATATAGGTTACATAGCACTTTGTACTGGTGAACTCAAAAAATGGGTCTCTAAAAATTAATTGTACAGTTTTTTAAGAACAGTAATTATTTAATGGAAAAAAAAGATCAGTGTTAATGTTTAGGGTTATATTGCCAATTTCTTTTCAAAACAAGAGGAACGTGGTATCTTAAAATATATAGAGTTAATAAGTTAGAAACTATAAAAGTGTAGTTTGTATGTAGTTTAAAAATTAGTAAAGGTACTTTTAAGTTATACATTTATGAAAAAAGATATAATTTAGTCTCTATATTTTTTTAAAAGGATACAGAAGAATAAACTGAGTCTAGTTATGGAGAATTCCTCAGAAGAGAAACAAATTCATTTTGAAATCATTAACGAAGTGATGGAGGAAATTTTAGACGCGGTCTTTGAAGAGGAAATAGATGAAAATGATGATTTTATGGACATGTCTTTAGACTCAGCTTACTTAGAGATGGTAGAAGGAGATGAGGACTTTGGACTTGAAGAAGTCCCTGATGATGTAATGCTGGAAGTTCTACTAAATTATGAACTTTTGAATAAATAAATAAATGTTGATAGTAAAGCATTCTTGAAGATAGTTTTCTTGTCCTATTCGTCGATGATCTGCTTTATGAGAGTGATAAGACATGTTCTCATGAAGTGTAAAAGAGATTGTAGTAAAAAAGATTAAAACATCTACGATGATCGATAGTTCTTGAAAAAAGTGTACTGTTTGTATGCTTTAAAAATTAGAATTAAAAACTGTCTATAATGTTAAAATAGATATAGAGTGTGATACATTTAGAACCAACATTCACTACAGGATTTCCTACTCTGTTCAGAGACTTTCTGTTATTTTCTTTATTCTACTTAGAAAATGAATCTGTGGTTTTAATTTGTACGTTATATGCTAGTAGTCAACTATAATATTTGTTATGTTTGTGTTTTACAGATTGACAATTTCATCAAAATTTTAAATTAAGATGCCGACCAGAACTGAAAAAAGAAAGCTCTATAAACAGACTTACAATTTGAAGAAGAAAGGAATTCAAGATTTATCAAAAGAACAAAGGACGGATAAAAAGAAAAGTGCTCCTGGTAAGCAAACCAAAAAGTTTTTGAAAGCAATTTTGGGAAGGAAAAATGTTAGTATTGAAGTCCACAAGGAAAAAAGTATACCAGTATCAAGAAGGAGACATGGAACCAAAGATAAAAATGTTTCTGGAATCAGCAGACAGGAAAAAGTGTACAGTAAAACCCGGGCAAATCAATTTAGCCAAATCAGGAAGCGTATGTTTTACAACAGAGTAGTTTCGAATTTATTACAAAAGGAGAAAGTTTCTAAAAGAAGATCTGCTTTTCTTAAGAAGAAACAATATATAGAAGGTATTGTTGAGCGCGCATTTGAGACAAAAAGAAAATTATTTATTTTAGTACTTAATAGAATAAATACTCTAAATAAGGCAATACGAGTTTTAAAAACTAAAAGTAAATGGAAGAGACACATAAATAGGAGTAATTTTTGTAAAGTGTTTTCTGGGAAGTGGATGCATACTTCAACTTCTGAGCCATTTTTTAATGAAGAGAGTTACTTTCAAAGTAACGATTTGTTGCATGCAGTTGACACCAGTGGTCGAGCATATGAGGTGAAGGATGGTTGTGTAATTGAGAAAGAGAAAATTGTGGTTATAAATGCAGAAGAGGTGATGGCTGGAGAAGCTTTGGAGTCCTAATGTTCCTGTTTTCAGTTGGAATTGTAGTAGCATTTGTAGTGTACGACAGGATTCAATTGATTTCTTTCGCAATTTCTTACGTAAGTACACTAAATAAAGTCTTTAAAAAAATTGTAATGTTGCAAGAATTAGATCATTGCAGAGTGCGAGAAAAAATAGGTCTGCAAGGTCATTCTCTGGCTTGTCTTTCTAAAAAAAATATGCCAAAGTGTGTTTCATCACTTCAGGATGTTAGCAGTGCATCATAATAAAATGAGAAAATTAGTGAGAAAGTTGTATTATGCAAAAAGTCCAGCACTTAAACTTAAACAGTTAAATAGTGCTCTTTTGCATGGATGTGAATTAGATGTTAAGAAGATTTGTGCAGAAATTGAGGTAAGTTATTTTGGTCCAGAGGAAGATAATGCAGAAACTGATATAATTATAGAAGGAAATGTGTTAGAAAATGTTGGACATGTTAATATTGAAAATCTTGAACAGGAAATAATAAAGTTTAAGGTAATTGCAGGTGAGAAACCACATTTTTATTGTGTCTGTTGTCGACGCATTCATTACAAAAGTCAAACTAGGTTAGTTGATTTATATTTAAAAAGTGAAGATGAAAGTAATGGTCAATGGAAAGATTTTGCAACTTATTTGTTGGTGGAAAACTATTTTGATTTGGGTTTTGAGCAACGTATTTGTAAATATTGTTATAATAAATTAAATGAAAATAAAATGCCTGCTAGAGCTGTTCATAATATTCTAGAGTTGATAAATATTCCATCAGAATTGATGGATTTAAATACTTATGAGACTATTCTGATTCAATGTGTACATCCTTTTCAGGCTATTGTTCGTATGGAGCCTAAGACTGGTAAATTAAATCCTTCAGATTTACAAAGAGGATTAAAGGGTAGAGTTGTATATTTGCCACTTGATTTAAAAAAAATATGGAAACAATTGGTGTTGAAAATATAGAAGAGGAACCTCTAGTTATTCTAGTTAATGGTGTACCTACAAAGAGTAAGAAAATCTGGCAAGATTTAGTGGATGTTAGAAAAGTCAAAAAGGCAACGTTGTATTTAGTCCAAAACAATAAGTACTATAAAATGTATACGTAGAAGAAGAAGATGTAAGTAAAGAAGAGGACAGTGACTTGTCTATTGGACAAATTGAAAAAGTTGACGTATCCAGAAGTGAAGAAATTTATGAACATTACAGTGTTCATCCACTGCATTCCAAAGAAGCAATAGGGAATGCTATTGAATTATTTCAGATGAAAAAGGCGAAAGGAAATCCTATTAGTGTGTGCGAAGAAAGTTTGGAAGGTCGTTGTTTTCCACAGTTATTCCCTACAGGTGAAGGTACACGATATGATGATCGACCTATGCAGATTCCTGCATCTGAATACCGGACAAAAAGATTATATGCAGAAGATCCGAGGTTTCGCCAATGCATTCCATATTTGTTTCATCTTCTGTTTGAGAGTGACTTATCTGGTCTGTCTTATGCAGTAAACCATATCTTAAAAAGTGTAGTTCATCTGCAAAATATTTCAGCAAAGGAATTTATGGATAAAGTGCAACAGAAAGATAGTGTTTTGGATTCACACCTACTTAATTTAATGGCTTGTCAGCGTGGTACTAATGAGTATTGGTACCGTCGTCATGGAGATTTGAAGTGCATGCTTAGAAACTTAGGAGCACCAACATGGTTTTTAACTCTAAGCTTTGCAGAGTATGCTTGGGAAGATTTACTTGAATTTCTTCGGGAGGCGAATGGAAACATAGAAAATATAAACTACAAGACACCTGGAGAACTGTGTTCATTAGATCCAGTTAATGTTTGCAGATATTTTAATCATAGATTTGAAGCTATGATGTCTTTCATTACAAACAAGAAAAATCCGCCTCTTGGTGAAGTACTGGATTTCTTTTAGAGAAAAGAATATCAAGCAAGAGGTGCTCCTCATATTCATATGCTATTATGGATCAAGGATGCTCCTAAATTTGGAACAGACTCGGATGAGACTGTACTGTCTTTTATTGAACAGTATGCCACTTGTGACATACCTACTAGTACAACTGATAAGGACTTAAGAGGAAAAGTGTTACGTTTTCAAAGTCATCGTTGTGGAAAATATTGTCGGCGAAAGTTCAAATCAAAGAGCAAATTCTACACCAAATGTCGTTTTGGATTTGCACGACCGGTACTTTCAAAAGGAAGAGTCAACAATTTGATTTCATGTTTGCGACATAATATCAGAAGAAGGTCACCTAAAAATACGTACAATTTAAGAAGAGGTAAAGAATCCAAATATATAAATGACTATAACCCAGTCATTTTATCCATGTGGAATGCTAACATGGACATACAATATGTTGCAGACAATTCTATTGCTGTGGCTCGATATGTAATGTCTTACATCACGTAATCTGAAAAGACGGAACTGAAGGAGATGTGGGAAGACATTTCTCATGAAAAGAGCCTAAGCAAGAAATTGTATACGTACAGTTTGAAGATGTTGTCTCATCGAGAAATTGGAGCATATGAATGTTGTGACCGATTATCATCAGCAAGTCTTTATGCTAAATCAAGGACTATTCTCTGGGTGAGTTTGGGCCTTGCAGAAACACGAAACTGTGTTCTGAAACCTGTGCAAGAAATTGAATATTTAGCCCAGAAAGAACCAAACAGTACAGACATTCTGAAAACAAATATGTTGGATACATACTATCCAAATAGAAGTACTCTGCTTGAAAACATTTGTCTGTATGAAATACTTCAAAACTACACTTTTAAAAGGAATGTTACAGAGAACATTGATAAAGGTGTACACGCTGTAATTGGACATGAAGGATGTCTGGTGAAACAAAGAAAAGGACACTTGATTAATCATCGGAAACTGAGTTGCGAAACACCTGACAAAAGAGAATTTTACTATTTTGCTCTTTTGCAACTCTTTAAACCATGGCGTAGAGAAGAGGAACTACTTGGAGACTTTGATAGTTATGAAGATTCATTCAACGCATCTAAAAGTAGTATTGAATGTCCTGTTTTTAGTAATTATCTCCAAATGTTGAATGATGAAATAGAGCAAGAAGCGACAATTGTAGCGGAGATTGCTAGAGATAGTTCACAAGGTAGTCAAAGTTCGGCTTCATTAAGTCAAGATCCACTGGGACAACCAAATATCCAAAATGAAGCAGCCACCGCCATGGATGAGGTGGAAAGAGCAATGCAGCAAGGTCAAGAGGAAGTAATCAACTTAGAAGAATTAAAGAAGCAGTTTAATGTTGAGCAAAGACAGATATATGATGAAGTGACAGAGCACATTGAGCATGGCTTTCGTCATGAGAGAAAAGATTGCTCATGTATGTCATTTGAACCTATTCGACTATATGTAAGTGAAGAAGCTGGGACTGGTAAAAGTTTCCTAATTAAAGGAATTACTACATATATACAGCAAAGAACTCAGTCAACACTGTCGTGTGTTGTTACTGCTCCAACTCGATTGGCAGCACATAATATTAAAGGTATTACTTTACATCGTTTACTGATGCTGCCAGTTGAACATGAAAATAAATTACAACATCACAAGCTATCTGGAGAAGCTTGTTTTGAACTTCTTATTATTGATGAAGTAAGCATGGTATCCAATTTAATGCTTGCTTTTGTGCATTTAAGAATGCAACAGATACTTAAGACAGAGTATGATGTGTTATTTGGAGGTAAACATGTCATAGTTTTTGGAGATCTACTGCAGCTAACTCCTGTGAAAGGACAACCTGTATTTGAAACTGTTACGCATGAGGAGACCAGAAAGTGCCTGGACAGTATTGGAAATGTTAATATATGGTCACATTTCAAATATACTGAACTGATTCAAAATATGCGACAGGCAAAGGATACTAAATATGGAAATATTCTTCAAGATATAAGGATTGGAAAACTAACTGAAGATGTGAAACACACTCTACGAACACGATTACTTTCCAAGCTGTTTCCTAATGAAGATAATGTACCTGAGAAAATATATAGTAAAGAGGTAGCAGATAAGTCAGTGATATGCTTGATGCCAACTCTGAAAGAATGTTCAGTTTTTAATGAGAAAATGTTGAATTTAGAAAATCAAGAAATTAAGAAACTGGAAGCTAAAGATAGAATAGAGCATGAAGGTAGTACTATTGTTTTGTCTGAAAAGTTGAAGTTAAAATTGGATTCTCTTCAAAAAACTATATCTAAAACTGCTGGTTTAGAGAAAAATCTGTATGTATGTTTAAATTGTCGGATAATTTTAAGGAGAAATTTACATGAAGAAAGAGGATTGGTAAATGGAGCAATGGGTAATGTTGTTGGTTTTGTCAATTATACAAATAGAGATGAGATTGAATTTTTAAGAATAAAATTTGATGGAATTGAGGAAGTTCAACAAATTTGTCGCTGTTCAACTCGTTTTTTGCTTGTGAAAGACTTATATGTCCGTCGGAAGCAATTTCCAATTTGTTTGGCATATGCAGTGACTATTCACAAATCTCAAGGTTTAAGTGTAGATTGTGCTTTGGTAAATATTGGAAGCACTGTATTCAAAGAGGGTATGGCGTATGTTGCTTTATCGCGAGTTAGAACTTTATGTGGACTTTATCTAATTGATTATGATGAGACAAAGATTAGTGCAGATTTAAATTGTGTGAAGGAGTATAATAGGTTAAGAAGAGAATATGCTCCAAGTTTACCTCAATATCCTTTAATTGAAAGGCGTATGGTTGGTCAGAAAAGGAAAAATGAGGAGAAATGTGCTGAAGTAGTCGAGAAACGACGAAAAAAAGATGTAGCTGTTGTTGGTAGGCGTAAGAAAACGGTTAGTATTGAAGAGATTGTTGGATTTAAGTTTGAAAACAGGTCTGGTGTCAACTGCTATGCAAATGTAGTAATTAATGTTGTTTTTTCTGAAAAATGTTAAGGAACAGATTGTAGAAAATCAGGAGCAAACATTTTGCTATTCCTTAAATTCTATATTTGAAAAATGTAGTAGTGGTGATAGTGAAGTAGCAAGTGTTTCAGAACTAAGGAATGTTTTAGACATATGTGCAGGAGTAAATCAATTTTCTCAGAATATTCAGCAAGATTGTCAGGAATTTATTATGTATATGTTTACAGTTTTGGAAGATGAAGGTGTAGATATTGATATTCTTTTTGGCCTTTCTTATAAATGGGAACATAAATGTGATAATTGCTCATTTTCAAGTAGTACTGATATACACAGTGAAAGATTTATATATTTAACATTACCAGACTGTAAAGAAGTGTCTTTTAATAAACTAGTTAAAGATGCGCATCAGAACATGGTCTGTTCTCAATGTAAGTCTGAAATGTTATCAACTTTATTTATCCATAGATATGGACAATATGTAATTTTAATGTTTCAACGATGCAGAGCTGATGGGAGTAAATTGTCAACTTTAATTAAAACTTTTGTGGCTTCTCAAGTATCTATTTCTAGAAGAACATTTGTAACTGTAGCCATTATTTTTCATGAAGGGACTTCCACATCATCAGGACATTATACAGCTTATTTGAAGTGTGCAAGTGGCTGGACGCTTTGCAATGATAGCCAATTGACTTTTAAGAAACGTTTGCCTTTTGCCTTAACTAACTCCTATCTGCTATTTTCGGAACCCAAATTTCAGCAGAATGACTTGCTGTAGGAAGATTAATACTGTAAAGATATGAAACTTTCTTGTTTACAAATATCATGTGACTGAGGGTGTACAAATCTATAAATGAAATTTGTGTTTGGCATAGTGATAACATCAGGTACAAATTTAGTTAATGTTTGATGGTATAAAACATGTTACAAATTTTAACTGTAAAGGTTCACAAAAGAATAGATAAGACTAAGATTAAGAAATTTCAGAAAAAAACTACTTAACTCATAGTATTTGGCCACGTGGACAAATATGAGAGAAGAAAATGAGTACTTTAGATAATTATTTTAGAACTTATATGGACGCAAGTTTTTGGGAGAGG
Organism: Lissotriton vulgaris; assembly: GCF_964263255.1. Taxonomy (NCBI): domain Eukaryota; kingdom Metazoa; phylum Chordata; class Amphibia; order Caudata; family Salamandridae; genus Lissotriton; species Lissotriton vulgaris. The sequence continues at coordinate 79,287 of NW_028253505.1, forward strand.
TATTTAAAAGATAATGAGTTAACTTATACAATTTGGCCCCGCGGAAAGGTATGAGAGAAGAAAATGTGTACTTAAGATAGATTTTTATAGGAGATACTTGCACGGGGCTTTGTTGAGATATATTGAAAAATAGATCGTATAGTTTAATTAGTTTGTAACTGTGGAAGATGTAGTGTGCTTACTCAAGAAATTGCAAATTTGAGAAAAACATTTAAGACATGTTTTTTTCAGGTATTTATAATATGTATGGAGATTTTGTATGGGTTTTTTAAACACAATCATTTTGATTGTGTTTTTTTTTCCCCGCTGTTATATGATGATTAACATTGAAATCACTGTTCATAGTGAAAATCAATGTATTCTGAGGACAGCAAAAATAAACCATTTAATATGTTGTTTGAGGTATTTTGTTACATTGCATTTAGAAATATGTATTATAACAGATTTTTTTTACTGCCCTCCACAGATATTATATTTATAAGGTAAGTACAACTAATAACATCCGAGAGTTTTCTCTGCCTCTCTCTTATTGACTCCTACTTTTTTTTCTTTTATGAAATGTACATTATAATCTTATTTTTACTTTTCTTCCACAGGTACTACGTTTTTAAAAGAAATTTACTTTACTTTTTTACTATTTTTTAGGTAAGTATATAAAATAAAGAAATGTTTACATCACTGTGTCATTTCTTTGTCTATCCTGGTTAAAGCAATGTCATGTTTAATATAAGCACTTCCACATAGGATTGGGTGCATTGTTATAAGGCATGCTTTAAAAGTGATTTAATGAAATGAGCGACATTTCACTGAGTGAGTTCAGCAACACTGATATGAAAACATTGGTGGAAAATGATATTAAATGTTACATGGTGTTCTTTGCAGGAGTTTACGTCCTTTGTTGCAGTGCCAATTCTGCCTCAGCATTAGGGGGCCGGGGGCTGAGTGGTGCTTGTATGCTCATGATAGAGCTACTCCTTCACGAGCCACGGTTGAGATGTGTTCATGATACAGTGGTTCTGTCATGGCTCCGCTTAGTCAATAGAACGTGTCATGGAGGCGCAATATTAGTGCTGCGCAAGCACAGCGGGAAGCCCATGACAAAACTGGTCCGTCTTTAGGACAGCTCAGGCGATGCTCGTGACGGAGCGGCTCTGTCATGAGCATGGAAGGATTTAACAGGTGTTAAAAAAACCTGAGGGGTCTCTTCAAAGAAAGTGTTGGTTGTAATTTAAAGGGTACTTTAAAACACATTGTGGCAGCTTTATGTTGACGTTGCGTCTCTTTGTGCCACAATTTCGTCACTTTATTTAATACAATGACAGTGGAAATAATGTACCATATTTACAACGTTATGGATCTAGGAGATATGTCATATTCTAAAGCCCTGCACCATAAGGAAGTGTTCCTCTGAAGGAATGCGTCTTGAAAGTGGCTGACTGTAATCCATGAGATTTCACTCAGTGACTTTCAGGCCCATGCTGTTTCAAAACTGTGCATGTGCTTGAAGCAGGCGTAGGTATTGACGCAGCATTGTGAATATAGTGCACTGGTGAGCCTTGCTGGAGCTGCATCACACTTGCGATGCAACTCTAGCAATGTATTACTTTTTCAGCACAGATGTGTTACGCATGTATGCTGTTTTTGTACCATGGTGCGCCACATTTTAAATGTGGCACACTATGGGTGACGGAGCACTAGTATACTGTGGTGCACATTAACTGGTGCAAATCTGGGTATGAGGTAGTTAACATAAATCTGCCCTATAGGTTACAAATCTGCGTTTAGTAGAGTGTTCGGCCTTTGTAGTGTTATGTTTTTTCTGTTATTCTATGTAGATATGTAATATTGCAAGATTTTTGTCACGAAAAAGAAGCCATGAGTATTGGATTTGTGAATGATTGCAAGATTCTTTAAATAAAAAAGCAACAACCATGGCATTGTTTAATATAGTATTGTAAATACTTATCTTTAACAATGATGAGAGAGTAAAAAAAGGTTAACCTGATGTTTTAAAGTTATTCACAGGCTTCTTTAGAGGAAGTGTTCTATATGATGGTAGCGTGGGTGTTTCACTTTTTTATACCTAACAGAATGCATTCTGTATGCTGTAGCAGGAGGAGTACTACATACTTGAATATTCTTCAGTGCTTATTTTCATTGAGACCGACACAGAACTTCAATGGATCCGAGGGGCTGTTCCTGTGCATCTGGAGGACTGCCAAGCCGCTGCAGCAGTGGGAGTGAGGCCTCTCAGCGGGGCGCAGCGCAGCTCCTTTTGATGCTTACAATTGCAGATAACAGGGTAGAGATGTCCGTGGAATTTATGGATGGTTAGTCACACTAGAGTGTGCGCGGCGCCCCTAGCACCTCATTACGGCACACAGGGAAGCCGCGTTGCACAGTTTGAGAATCAGAGACTTAGGAGATAAACCTTCATAATAGCAAGGCCTCTAAGCGATAAAAATCGCTGGTGCTCGGCGATAAAAATATCACCGCTATCGGTGGTATTTTCCACGGTGTTAGTGCTTCAACATCAATGGGAACACATATGTGATAGAAAATCCTGTAACAGGCTCAGTATTTCACATTATCGCGTGAAAACAAAAGTTGTTTCCACACAGTAATGTGTCCCTTGTAATTAAGGGACGGGGTGGATTTAGTTTTATTTACTACACTGTTATGTTAACGATGTCGAATGTTTGATTAGAGGAGGCTTTAACAGTTTTGCGATAAACTTTTTCTCCAGGGAAGTGGGTGGAGTGCTCAGTGTAAATTGCAGAATAGAAACTACTAAGAACCAATTGGAAGTGTTGTTTTCAAGTCACATGACTTCATATGCGCGTCTCAGGACGTGTACGCGGTGATAGTATCTGGTCACGTACGTCATTTAGAAGTAGCGGTCTAATTCAGCGAAGTTTCAAAACGTGAAAAGGAGTAAATCGAAACACATCCAGATTTTATATATCTTCTGAGCTTGATTCAAGCATACAATTGTTAAACTATAAAACCTTTTATATTTTTTAAAAAAATATCAAGGTGTGTACATTCGGTCACGCACGAAAGTTTAAAAACACATTCGGCTCCATTTAATGAAAATTTTCAACATAATAAAAAAGAAGCCTAGGTTTAGTCTCTTTGACGTACTATAAGTTGTTTGATGGGTCTATGAAGAAATTCAATAGGTTCAAATTGCAAAGTTTTCACGAAATATATAAGCGGGAGCGCGCACTCGGTCGCGCACGAAAGAAAGCCAAAAAAGTGGAGATAAACCCCCTTTATAATATGCTCCTGGAGCTCTTTTTGGTACAATAAGTTAGTTCTGAAAAGAACTTTTTTTTTTTTTTTTAAACAAGTGTTATGTTGTTTTCGATTTTTTAAACTTGCAACGACATTTTCAAGTGTAACACAGGATCAAAATGAAATGAAGAAATGTATCTTTTCTTGGGGCATTTATGACTCTCAATTTTTAGTTTAATAAGAATGAGGCTCTGCTCTCCGTACAGAAGAATTTCTCCACACTGGTTGCATTTCATGTGCACCTTCGCAAGACATGGTCTCAAGTCCATCTCAGCACTCGATGGAGATACAGGTCGTCCACCAGAAGATGTGCTGGCCACTTCTGATGGTAATAGCGTGGCCAGGGCTCTTGTTGATGCCTTTGCATAAGGCTCAGGGTGCATTTGTTTGACATGCCGCACCATGGTATGTATGGAAAATGAATATTATTTTGTTGGATTTCCTCTTGAGAGAACCGATTTGCATATCGTGCAGGTTACTTTTGGCGCATTGACTTTCTTTTGTTCTTCAGGATAAGTGAAAAATTGCCAAATAAAAGATTCCTTTTTTCTTTTTAAAGGTAGTCGCTCATTTCCTTCAGATTCGGAAGATGAATGTGGAACGGCAGCCATTTCAGCAAAGTCTTCCGAAAGATGTTGGACGTTGTTCTCTCTTGAGAGTAGAAAAGATAGTGAGGGAAGTGGGTGGAGTGCTCGATGTAAATTCCAGAATAGAAACTACTAAGAACCAATTGGAAGTGTTGTTTTCAAGTCACATGACTTAACATGCGCATCTCAGGACGTGTACGCGGTGACAGTATCTGGTCACGTACGTCATTTGGAAGTAGCGGTCTAATTCAGCGAAGTTTCAAAACGTGAAAAGGAGTAAATCGAAACACATCCGGATTTTATATATCTTCTGAGCTCGATTCAAGCATACAATTGTTAAACTATAAAACCTTTTATATTTTTTTTAAAAATATCAAGGTGTGTACATTCGGTCATGCACGAAAGTTTAAAAACACATTCGGCTCCATTTAATGAAAATTTTCAAAATAATAAAAAAGAAGCCTAGGTTTAGTCTCTTTGACGTACTATAAGTTCTTTGATGGGTCTATGAAGAAATTCAATAAGTTCAAATTGCAAAGTTTTCACGAAATATATAGGCGGGTGCGCGCACTCGGTCGCGCACGAAAGAAAGCCAAAAAAGCGGAGATAAACCCCCTTTATAATATGCTCCTGGAGCTCTTTTTGGTACAATGAGTTAGTTCTGAAAAGAACTTTTTTTTTTTTTTTTTTTAAACAAGTGTTATGTTGTTTTAGATTTTTTAAACTTGCAACGAAATGTTCAAGTGTAACATAGGATCAAAATGAAATGAAGAAATGTATCTTTTCTTGGGGCATTTATGACTCTCAATTTTTAGTTTAATAAGAATGAGGCTCTGCTCTCCGTACAGAAGAATTTCTCCACACTGGCTGCATTTCATGTGCACCTTCGCAAGATATGGTCTCAAGTCCATCTCAGCACTCGATGGAGATACAGGTCGTCCACCAGAAGATGTGCTGGCCACTTCTGATGGTAATAGCGTGGCCAGGGCTCTTGTCGATGCCTTTGCATAAGGCTCAGGGTGCATTTGTTTGACATGCCGCACCATGGTATGTATGGAAAAGGAATATTTTTTTGTTGGATTTCCTCTTGAGAGAACCGATTTGCATATCGTGCAGGTTACTTTTGGCGCATTCACTTTCTTTTGTTCTTCAGGATAAGTGAAAAATTGCCAAATAAAATATTCCTTTTTTCTTTTTAAAGGTAGTCGCTCATTTCCTTCAGATTCGGAAGATGAATGCGGAACGGCAGCCATTTCAGCAAAGTCTTCCGAAAGATGTTGGACGTTGTTCTCTCTTGAGAGTAGAAAAGATAGTGAGGGAAGTGGGTGGAGTGCTCCGTGTAAATTCCAGAATAGAAACTACTAAGAACCAATTGGAAGTGTTGTTTTCAAGTCACATGACTTAACATGCGCGTCTCAGGACGTGTACGTGGTGACAGTATATAGTCACGTACGTCATTTGGAAGTAGCGGTCTAATTCAGCGAATTTTCAAAACGTGAAAAGGAGTAAATCCAAACACATCCGGACTTTATATATCTTCTGAGCTCGATTCAAGTATACAATTGTTAAACTAGAAAACCTTTTATATTTTTTAAAAAAATATCAAGGTGTGTACATTCGTTCACGCACGAAAGTTTAAAAACACATTCGGCTCCATTTAATGAAAATTTTCATAATAATAAAAAATAAGCCTAGGTTTAGTCTCTTTCACGTACTATAAGTTCTTTGATGGGTGTTAGATCTGGGGGTCTCTAGTTGGCTGAGGTAGGCACCTTAGACCAAATAGGGACCCTTGCATCTAGTCAGGGCACAGGGACACACACTGTAGATAAAACCTGCTCCCTCTAGGTAGCTTGGCTCGAGCAGTCAGGCTTATCCCCAAGGCAATGTGTAAGTATTTGCATTCGGTTACAATGACCCCCAATGTACACCACAAACTGAGACCACACAGGTGAGTTATACCTAAATAACTTTTATCTAGTTTTGGCACAGTAAATAAAATCACATAAGCATTGCACGTATTTCTCTTATCACTCTTCTTCTTGTTTCAGGTAGGCACTTGTTTTAGGAAAGTTTCAAAATAGTCTCTAGTCTCTCAAAAGTAGATCGTGATAGAATGACTCAGGTGTAGGAATTCAGCACTCAAAAACGTGCTTCTTAAACTGTACTGGCCCTCGCAGGAGCAGCGCTCCTTCTACTCAGGTTCCCCCCTTCTCAATGGGGAGATCGGGCACTTGTCGTTGGTCCCCGTGTCCCACGTTCAATGCGGGACCTTCGGGGGACGATGCGCACTTCCAAGAATACTTCCGAGGCGAACGTAGTCACTTGCACAGCCCCAGCGCTTCCTCTGCAGCCGGTGTCAATACCGGGTGCTGGGGGCAGGCGATCTCTCTCTCTTTAGGGTTTCAGACTCACCCTCGCAGGTATGATCGTTGTTGCAGGCTTCAGGAGCTGAACGCGGCTTCTCCAATCCGGTCGCGGCGTTTGCAGGCTTCTCGCTGACGTCGAGGAGTTCTCCGGAGTCAGCCACTCACAGCGCGGCTCCAGGGACAGCCTCCGATGACGCGGCGGCACTTCCTCCAATCGATGCGCAGCTCACGAGAACAGCTTACAGCAGCGGCCAATCACAGCGCGTCTTCTCCGACGAGCCTCCAGGCAACAACCAATCAGGTCGCGGCCCCTTCGTGCATCAGCCAAGGTGCCGATCAGTTTGCAAGTTGGTTTCGCGGGCCCTAGGCCGCGGCGGTGAAGTCCGATGGCAAGAATTTACATTCCCGGGGTCACAGGTCACGCGACTGCCGATGAGCACGTCGAACAGTGGTGCAACTTGTAGGGAATCTTCAGCGCGGCGCTCCTAGACACTCAGAGCAGGCAGCGCGCCCCACACTCGATCTCTTCCGATTCTTCAGATCGAACCCACGCTTCCAGGAACACACAGCAAGGCAAGCAGGAGGGCACAGCAGATCTTAGCGAACACGGCAGTTTCTTCTGGGGCAACGTTTGTAGTCCTGGGTTTCAGACAGTAGGCCAGCTCTTCTCAGGCCCTTGGAGATTCACAGCAAGACACAGCACACAGCAAAAGTCTTTGTAGGTTTCAAGCAGGGTCACAGCACACAGCAAAGTCCCTCTTCTCCTCAGCTCAGTTGGTTAGTAGAACAGGTCAGCCCTTAGAGCACACAGCAAGGCAATCTTCCTTCAGTTCTTCAGTCCTTCTTCCAGCAGAGGTTCCTTCTTGATTGTTGTAGAATCTGATTTTCTGGGGACAGGGATCCTATACTTATACCCCAAAAGGCTTTGAAGTCCTTTGAAGTCCCTAGAAGTTCTTAGAAGTTCCTTGTGCATTGGACCCTGAATCCTTGTCTGATCCCAGATCTGGGTGGGGTGGAGCACTTCGTTATCTGATCTTACTGGTTCCTTTCAAGGAGAGGGGCAGGGTCGTCAGCCACCCAGCAGGAGGTTGGAGCCAGTGTTGTGGCAGGCAGGAACATCCCTAGCTATTTCCAGGTGCTACCTCCCCCCTTCACTTCCAGGAGCTAATACCAGCACCCCATCAAACGGCTGACTCATCTAACCCCCTGGGGGCTTCCTGCTCCTGTCACTTCCAAACCAGACAGTCAATCCCCAACCATACCCAGGCACACAGGAGGGTCAGACAGGAGAATAGCGACTTCTTTAAAAGTACTATTCTCCCACTCAGGATTTAAAAACCACCCCTCACAAAAGATGGGTTATTAAATGCTGAGCGCAGGGATATGAAACACTCATGTCTTATCTTGTTCCTATGAGGAGTTAGGCTGACAGCCATTGGCCCCAGCCTCTCCCATGTTATCCTATAAAGCAAGATAACCTTGCAGCAGTGAGCACATAAAATGGCTGTTGTTCACTACCAGGGCATGGTACCTGCACTAGTACATGCCCTACCTTTTACATACACCGCATCCTGCCCAGGGGGGTACCTTGGGCCTTCCATAGGGATGACTGATGTGCGCAAAAAGGGAAGGGTTAGGCCCAGTCAGTGTGGACACTGACCTGGGTGACATGGCAGTCCTAGAGACTGCAGGCAGGCCTGCAAAGGCAGGCCTGAGACACCATTTTAAAGCTACACATGTGGGTGGCGCAATCAGCGCTGCAGAACCACTAGTAGCATCGGACATCACCAACCCTGGCACACACAGTGCACATTACTAGGGACTTCCTGGTGATACATATATGCCAATCAGGTATATCCAATCAAATATGATATTTTACCTTCGGAGCACTTACACTCTGACACTGATTAGCAGTGGCAGAGTGTCCAATACATCTAAACCAGCAAAACGAAATTCAGCAGAGCATCACAAATCCAGGTAGCAGAGGCAAACTATAGGGGAAGAACTCACGCCAAAGATGTCAGGTCTAACATGTGTCCCCTCCAGCTGAAAGTGGGGAGAACTACCCACCCTCTTGGGAGATCTCATCACTAAGGCGGAAAAACCAGGACAGACCGTCAGCATTGGCGTGTTCTGTACCGGGACGGTGTTCCACCGTGAAATCCATCCCCTGTAGGGAACTGGACCACCTCAACAGTTTTGGATTCTCACCTCTCATCTGCATCAACCATCTGAGGGGCCTGTGGTCGGTCTGAACACGGAAGTGAGTCTCAAACAGATAGGGCCTCAACTTCTTCAGAGCCCAGACCACAGCAAATGCTTCCCTCTCAATGGCACTCCATTTCTGTTCCCTGGGGAGTAATCTCTTGCTAATAAAAGCTACAGGTTGGTCTCCGCCCTCGTCATCCATCTGTGGGAGCACCACTCCCACACCTTGCTCTGAAGCGTCTGTTTGCACAATGAACTCACTAGAGAAGTCAGGTGCCTTCAGCACTGGTGCTGTGCACATTGCAGTTTTCAGGGCATCAAAAGCAGTTTGACAGGCCTCAGTCCAATTTACTCTCTTAGGCTGGTTTCTAGAAGTTAGTTCTGTCAAGGGGGCGACAATGGTGCCATATCCCTTGATAAACCGTCTGTAATACCCAGTGAGACCTAAAAAGGCTCTCACTTCTGTCTGAGTCTTGGGAGATTCCCAAGCCAGAATGGTATTAATCTTCGCCTGGAGGGGCGCCACCTGGCCGCTCCCTACCTGGTGTCCTAAATACACAACAGATCGCTGCTCCATCTGACACTTACTGGCCTTGATAGTGAGGCCTGCCTTCTGTAGAGCCTTCAACACTTCACAGAGGTGTTGCAGGTGTTCCTCCCAAAGGGAACTGAACACAGCAATGTCATCCAGGTAGGCGGCGCTGAATTGCTCCAGTCCGGTCAGTACCTGGTTGACCAATCTCTGGAAGGTGGCAGAGGCATTTTTTAATCCAAAGGGCATAACACGAAATTGGAAATGCCCCTCTGGAGTGGAAAATGCTGATCTCTCCTTTGCTCCCTCAGTCAAAGCAATCTGCCAGTACCCCGAAGTCAAATCAAAGGTGCCGAGATACCTGGCAGCTCCCAACCGATCCACAAGCTCATCAGCTCTGGGGATGGGGTGCGCGTCAGTCTTAGTGACTGCATTGAGCCCACGGTAGTCCACGCAAAACCGAAGTTCTGGTGTGCCACCGGGTGTAGCAGATTTCTTAGGAACTAAGACCACTGGGCTAGCCCAGGGACTGCTGGAGGGATCAATTACCCCTAGCGCCAACATCTTGGAAACCTCTTCCTTGATGCTAGCCCTGACCTTGTCAGCCACTCTGTAAAACTTCTGTTTCACAGGTGGGCTGTCCCCAGAGTCCACATCATGGACGCACAAGTTGGTGATACCTGGGATCAGGGAAAACAGGGAGGCAAACTGTCCCAACACTTGGCGACAGTCTTGCTGTTGTACTGGGGTCAGAGTAGGTGAGAGAATCACGCCATCTACTGACCCATCTTTCTCTTTGCTTGCCAGGAGGTCAGGAAGAGGGTCACTCTCCTCCTCTCCTCCATCATCTGTAGCCATGAGCATAGCTACTTCAGCCCTCTCAAAGTGTGGCTTGAGGCGGTTAACATGCAAGACTCTCAGGGGCATCCTAGGAGTCTTCATGTTGATCAGGTAAGTCACCTCACTCTTGCGCTCTACCACCTCATATGGTCCAGTCCACTTGTCACGGAGTGCACAAGGCTCCACTGGCGCCATTACCCACACTTTCTGCCCAGGTTGAAATTCAATCAGAGTGGCATTCTGATCATACCACCTTTTCATTCCTTCCTGGCTGGCTTCTAGGTTCTCTTGAGCGAGCTTCCTGAAGCGCAGGGTGTGGTTGCGGATGGCCAGCACATAGCTGAACACATCCTGGGGGGTTTTCCCACGGGATTTCTCCCAACCCTCTTTCACCAGCGTGAGAGGTCCTCTGACAGGGTGGCCATACAGCAGTTCAAAGGGACTGAACCCTAAGGACTTCTGCGGCACCTCCCTGTAGGCAAACAACAGGCATGGTAACAAGACGTCCCACTTCCGCCTCATGGGTTCTTCAAGTCCCATAATCATGCCCTTGAGGGTGCGGTTGAAACTTTCAAACAACCCATTTCCTTGAGGGTGGTAAGGAGTGGTAAACTTATAAGTTACTCCGCACTCCTCCCACAGAGACTTCATGTATCTAGAAATGAAGTTAGTCCCTTGGTCTGAGACCACCTCTCTGGGGAATCCCACACGGGAAAAGATCCCCATCAATGCACGACCCACCACGGGGGCTGTGATTGTTCTGAGAGGGACTGCTTCTGGGTATCTAGTGGCATGGTCCACCAAGACCAGGATAAACCTGTTGCCTAAGGCTGTCTTGGGGTCCAAGGATCCCACTATATCAATGCCCACCCACTCAAAAGGGGTGCTCACCACTGAAAAAGGCTGGAGAGGTGCCACGCACTTCTTCCCGCTTTCACCACTGGCTTGGCAAGTTTGACATGACTTACAAAAGGTACTGACATGCTTCTTCATCTGGGGCCAGTAAAAATGGGTGACAAGCCTGTGATAGGTCTTGTCTTGCCCCAGATGTCCTGCAAGAGGCACGTCATGAGCCAGACCCAGTAGGAAGTTTCTGAAGCGCTCGGGTACTACCAGCACACGGGCTGCACCGGGCTCAGCAAACTTAGGCTCACTATAAAGTAAGTCATCCTCCCAGTAAATCCAGTGCTCTTTGGAGCTAAGGCCTGCTGCCTGGTCTGCAGCCTGCTGCCGCACACCAGCGAGAGAAGGGCACTCCTTCTGTGCTTGGCAAAAGTCCTCCCTGGAGGGACCACCCTCTTGCTGCCAATGGGTCAGCTCAGGCAATTCCCCTAGTTCAGCCACCTGTTCCCCTGTAGGTTCCAGGGCATCCCCCTCAGGTTCTGCCTCCTCCTGGACCGTGGGAACAGTGGGGGCCAGTTTCCCACGCCCTCTGCCCTTTCCTCTATTGACAGGTACCTGGGCCATTATTCCAGGCTCCAGTTCCACTGATTCACCCTGACTAGCTGTCACTGCACGAGTGGTCACACAGATCCAATCCGGCAGTCCTAACATCCCTAAATGAGTTCTGTGCTCTACTTCCTTCCATGGAGAATTCTCTAGGTTGTTACCCAACAGACAATCTACAGGTAGGGCATCACTAACACAGACTTCCAAAGAACCAGAGACTCCTCCCCATTCAAAAGGAACACGCGCTATCTTACAAAGGCGCACTGAGCTGTCAGAGGCCATTACAGGACGGAGGAGATTGGGAATTACCTGCTCTTCAGACACCCACTGACACCTAACAGATGTCACACTGGCCCCTGTGTCTCTCAAAGCCTCAATCTCCTTTCCATTGATGATCACCTTCTGCCCGTATTTTTTAGTGTTATTGGGCACGATAGGATCCTGGACCATCTCTTGGTCTCCTAATGAGACTAAGGTCATCATAGCTACACCCACATCCCTACTAGAAATCAAATCCCCTCCCAAAGCTGCACTACTCAACCCTGGGGCTGGCGCAACAGCAGGTGCTGCTGGGGGTTTCTTGGGACATTTGGGAGCAATGTGCCCCACCTCCCTACAAGCATAGCAAGTTGGGGGAGGTCTGTTGCCCTTAGGGGGCCCCGGCTTCTTAGGCTGCGGGGGTTGGGACTCCTTTTCCTTGGAACTGTCTCGGGGCCCTTTAGTGACCTCCTTACAGTTACCCTTGTCCTCCCCCCCTTTCTGCTGGGGACCCTGTCCACCTTTGGCTGTGGTACTTACCACCCCTTTGTGAACCCTGGTACTAGTCCAACGGTCTGCCTCTTTAGCAAGCTCACTGGGCTCAGTTAACTTGCTGTCTAACAGATGCTGGCGCAGCTCTGGAACACACAAACTACTTAAGTGCTCCCATCTAATCAAGTGACACAACCCCACATAATCAGTTGCTTTGCTGCCTTTTATCCAACCCTCCAGTGCACGCGTGTACATACTCACACACTCCACCCATGTACTTGAATCAAGCTTCTTAAAGTTTCTAAACTTCTGGCAGTACTGTTCTGGTGTGAGCCCACACCTGAGGCATAAGGCCTCCTTCATAGTGGGATAGGCTAAGGTTCCTGCTGCTTCTAAGGGTGCTAACACATCCCTCCCAGAGGCCTCAAAATGCTTCCACAAACCTGCCCCCAACTCTTTTCAGGCACTTCATTCATCTTCAAGGCAAGCTCATAGGATCTAAACCATGCATAGATATCCTCATCCTTCTGATAATTCTGCACCAGATCTTTTGGTATGTATACTTTACCCGCTTGTACTGGTTGTGCGCTGCCACCATTTAAACTGGAATCCACTTGCTTGGCTTTAAGCTCCAATTCCCTCATGCTCAACTCATGGGCCAAATGAAGTTTCTTCTCTTCCAAAGCAAGAGCATTCCTCCTTTCCTCCGCCTTCTTTTCACTGTCAAGGCGTAGTTTCCTTTCTTCTGCTTGAGCTCTGAGTTTAAAAAGTTCAATCTCATGGGCCCTAATCTTCTCATTTTCCTCCAGCTCCTCTGGAGAAAAACCCCTACTAGAATGGACGCTGCCAGCCCTAAAAGCTGGCACTCTCACTGGTAACTCATTGGGTTCAAACCCATGCTCCTGTGCTCCATCTTCTCCAGTAGTATCCTCTGTTACAACATTCTTGGCCTCCCACCAGGCCCTTAGAGCTTTCTGTAGCTCTTCCTTGTTAGCGCTGCCCTTCACTGGGCACTTGAGCTGCTTGCAGAATTGCTTAAGTTGCTCCTTTTTGTAAATGAGTAACTCTTCTACCTCAAACTGCAGCTCCGCTATCTCCTCGCTTCCTTCTATCAGAGACATGATACTTCCTAGGTCCTCCAAAAATAGGTTTCACCAGAAAACGACTTCAAAGAAGAAAAAACAAAATTGTGCAATCTATTGCTGCTACTAGACTAGTGATGTACAAGGAATCACTGTAGGTCAAATGCAAATACTGGCTCTAATCTGCACCGCTGACCAACAATGTTAGATCTGGGGGTCTCTAGTTGGCTGAGGTAGGCACCTTAGACCAAATAGGGACCCTTGCATCTAGTCAGGGCACATGGACACACACTGTAGATAAACCCTGCTCCCTCTAGGTAGCTTAGCTCGAGCAGTCAGGCTTATCCCCAAGGCAATGTGTAAGTATTTGCATTCGGTTACAATGACCCCCCAATGTACACCACAAACTGAGACCACACAGGTGAGTTATACATAAATAACTTTTATCTAGTTTTGGCACTGTAAATAAAATCACATAAGCATTGCACGTATTTCTCTTATCACTCTTCTTCTTGTTTCAGGTAGGCACTTGTTTTAGGAAAGTTTCAAAATAGTCTCTAGTCTCTCAAAAATAGATCGTGATAGAATGTCTCAGGTGTAGGAATTCAGCATTCAAAAACGTGCTTCCTAAACTGTACTTGGCCCTCGCAGGAGCACCACTCCTTCTACTCAGGTTCCCCCCTTCTCAATGGGGAGATCGGGCACTTGTCGTTGGTCCCCGTGTCCCACGCTCAATGCGGGACCTTCGGGGGACGATGCGCATGCCCAAGAATACTTCCGAGGCAAACGTAGTCAATTGCACAGCCCCAGCGCTTCCTCTGCAGCCGGTGTCAATACCGGGTGCTGGGGGCAGGCGATCTCTCTCTCTTTAGGGTTTCAGACTCACCCTCGCAGGTACGATCGTTGTTGCAGGCTTCAGGAGCTGAACGCGGCTTCTCCAATCCGGTCGCGGCGTTTGCAGGCTTCTCGCTGACGTCGAGGAGTTCTCCGGAGTCAGCCACTCACAGCGCGGCTCCAGGGACAGCTTCCGATGACGGGGCGGCACTTCCTCCAATCGATGCGCAGCTCACGAGAACAGCTTACAGCAGCGGCCAATCACAGCGCGTCTTCTCCGACGAGCCTCCAGGCAACAACCAATCAGGTCGCGGCCCCTTCGTGCATCAGCCAAGGTGCCGATCAGTTTGCAAGTTGGTTTCGCGGGCCCTAGGCCGCGGCGGTGAAGTCCGATGGGAAGAATTTACGGCTCCCAGGGTCACAGGTCACACGACTCCGCACGGAGTGCGATTTAACCCCTTGGGAACACCGACAACACTTCTTCAACCCCACACATGCCGATGAGCACGTCGAACAGTGGTGCAACTTGTAGGGAATCTTCAGCGTGGCGCTCCTAGACACTCAGAGCAGCCAGCGCGCCCCACACTCGATCTCTTCCGATTCTTCAGATCGAACCCACGCTTCCAGGAACACACAGCAAGGCAAGCAGGAGCGCCAGCAGATCTTAGCGAACACGGCAGTTTCTTCTGGGGCAACCTTTGTAGTCCTGGGTTGCAGACAGGAGGCCAGCTCTTCTCAGGCCCTTGGAGATTCACAGCAAGACACAGCACACAGCAAAAGTCTTTGTAGGTTTCAAGCAGGGTCACAGCACACAGCAAAGTCCCTCTTCTGCTCAGCTCAGTTGGTTAGTAGAACAGGTCAGCCCTTAGAGCACACAGCAAGGCAATCTTCCTTCAGTTCTTCAGTCCTTCTTCCAGCAGAGGTTCCTTCTTGATTGTTGTAGAATCTGATTTTCTGGGGACAGTGGTCCTATACTTATACCCCAAAAAGGCTTTGAAGTCCTTTGAAGTCCCTAGAAGTTCTTAGAAATTCCTTGTGCATTGGACCCTGAATCCTTGTCTGATCCCAGATCTGGGTGGGGTGGAGCACTTTGTTATCTGATCTTCCTGGTTCCTTTCAAGGAGAGGGGCAGGGTCGTCAGCCACCCAGCAGGAGGTTGGAGCCAATGTTGTGGCAGGCAGGCACATCCCTAGCTATTTACAGGTGCTACCTCCCCCCTTCACTTCCAGATGCTAATACCAGCACCCCATCAAAGGGCTGACTCATCTAACCCCCTGGGGGCTTCCTGCTCCTGTCACTTCCAAACCAGACAGTCAATCCCCAACCATACCCAGGCACACAGGAGGGTCAGACAGGAGAATAGCGACTTCTCTAAAAGTACTATTCTCCCACTCAGGATTTAAAAACCACCCCTCACAAAAGATGGGTTATTAAATGCTGAGCGCAGGGATATGAAACACTCATGTCTTATCTTGTTCCTATGAGGAGTTAGGCTGACAGCCATTGGCCCCAGCCTCTCTCATGTTATCCTATGGAGCAAGATAACCTTGCAGCAGTGAGCACATAAAATGGCTGTTGTTCACTACCAGGGCATGGTACCTGCACTAGTACATGCCCTACCTTTTACATACACCGCATCCTGCCCAGGGGGGTACCTTGGGCCTTCCATAGGGATGACTGATGTGCGCTAAAAGGGAAGGGTTAGGCCCAGTCAGTGTGGACACTGAACAGGGTGACATGGCAGTCCTAGAGACTGCAGGCAGGCCTGCAAAGGCAGGCCTGAGACACCATTTTAAAGCTACACATGTGGGTGGCGCAATCAGCGCTGCAGAACCACTAGTAGCATCTGACATCACCAACCCTGGCACACACAGTGCACATTACTAGGGACTTCCTGGTGATACAGATATGCCAATCAGGTATATCCAATCAAATATGATATTTTACCTTCGGAGCACTTACACTCTGACACTGATTAGCAGTGGCAGAGTGTCCAATACATCTAAACCAGCAAAACGAAATTCAGCATAGCATCACAAATCCAGGTAGCAGAGGCAAACTATAGGGGAAGAACTCACGCCAAAGATGTCAGGTCTAACAATGGGTCTATGAAGAAATTCAATAAGTTCAAATTGCAAAGTTTTCACGAAATATATAGGCGGGTGCGCGCACTTGGTCGCGCATGAAAGAAAGCCAAAAAAGCGGAGATAAACCCCCTTTATAATATGCTCCTGGAGCTCTTTTTGGTACAAAGAGTTAGTTCTGAAAAGAACTTTTTTTTTTTTTTTTAAACAAGTGTTATGTTGTTTTTGATTTTTTTTTTTCTTTTTTTTTAATTTTTGGAAACCTTTATTGTGCATCAACAGCAGACAAATACGGGCCTACAACCACCTGGCCGGCCACAAAGTTGTGAGCACAGTTGCGAGCAATACGATACGTCGGCAGCAAGGCAACATTATTAAGCAAGCATATAGCGTTACACTGGATCATGTTATACCGCCGACATACAGGAAGATTGAGGTTAATTTTGAAGGTTTATAAAACACATAAGCAAAAATGAAGTCCAGGAGAGCCATAGTCCAGTCCATCACAGTACAAAAGTAATAGGCAACGTTCAGCAGGCGAGTTCCACGAGACACAGGAATTTGCATTTAAACTATCAGCGTCGCAGAGGTAACGACAGGAGAGGTAAGCAAACACTACGATGAGAGCAAACGCGAACCCACCCTGCTTCAAGCCAAACTATAGCCCCAGGGACAAAAAAGGACAAAAAAGACGAAAGAAAAAAGAGATAAGGCCCATAGAAACGAAAAATTGGACATATAAATCCCCCCACCCTACACGCATGCAGAGGCTACGGCCTACCCCCCCCCCCTTGCAGTGTGTCTGTCGCCCATTAGAGTACCCGAAATATAGAGATAAGAAGCAGAGAAAAAGAGAAAGGAAAAGAAAAAGGAACCATCATAGAAAGCCGGAGGAGGGCCAATTATCGATATTCCCAGACAATCCCGCCATGCAGTCCACCACCGCCCCGTAAATTAAGAAGACAGTATCAACATCAGGTAAAATATGAGACGGGGCGAGGCATACCAATTCGCACATTTCAACTTATATTCGTAAGTGTTCCAAGCCGAATCCCCGCCAACCTTCAGTCCCGGTCACAATACACAGTTTGTCAGCCTTGGCCAGAGCGCGAGAGTCCCCCCAGACTCGGCGTCCGAGGGGGTCCAGATCCATATAGTACCTGAAAGCAAAATGGCCACCATCGATGAGGAAGAGGGAAGTAGGGACAAAATGGACGTCCATAATCAGTAGCCGAGCAGCAGGCAATCAGAAAAAGCACCCCCAAACACCAAATTCGAAATCCAGTCCATAACTGGAGCAAGGGTACTCGGGAGACGTTGGGCGCAAGGGGATACATATGTAACAACAGTAAAGGTCGGGAGTACCACGGCAGTTCCAGAAACAAAGTCTCAAGTTCCGTAGAAGGCTGCAACAATGTATCCCCAACAAAGCCACCGAACTGCCCTGTGCTGGAAGCGCTGCATCGGGAAACAATCACCACCTCACCTTCAGTAGCCGGCTCTTCAATATCTTCTGTGACAACTAAAGAGGTCGAGTCCATACCGTGCCAAGGATCTGCCACACAAACCCGCTTCAACTGTTGCGCTGCTTCGTCTATCCGATCCCCAAGCTGACCGGAGAGTGATCGCCATTCCGCCCTAAGCTCAACGAGCGCAGCAACGATGTCCCGGCAGGTCAGCTCCTTCTGTGCGCGAGGCTGTCTCTCCGCGCGCGGTGGGGGTTGCAATGGAGCTGCCAGTTCGCCGTCGAGCAGGGAGACGATAGCAGGGGGCGAGATCACCTTCGCCACTGTAGAAGGGGCAGCCGCCATTTCGGTCGTCCAGGGGGGTGCACACCAGGAGGGAAGCTAACCCAGCCCCAGGGAGCTTAGGGTCCAGTCGTGTGAAGCAAGCGGTTCAGGAGTGTTGCACCGAGAAAACACTACCACCTCGCAGCAAGCAGGGGACAAGCCATGGGGCGACCCGCCCAATGGCCGCTGCAGGTCAGCCTCAGCGTCGGCCAAGGGAACGAGAACTGCATCAAACACTGCCCCCCAACACGTCGGCCTCCCGAAATGGGGCTCTCGGGTGCAGCGCTGGAGTTCCGTTCCAAACCCCCGTGACGGCTCCAAGAAACAGGGAAGATCACGCTCCCAGGGTCCCAGCTGGCGGCGGCCGTCCTGAGGGTCAGCGGTGGCAGGGAGCGGCGCCGGTCTCGGAGCGCGGGTGTGGAGACCAATACCCGGCACAGCGCTATCTCCAGGAATCCGGCAGGCAGGGACTCCGGAGGAACACCCAGAGCACCAGTGCGGTCGTGGCTACATTCCGCAGCGGCTCAAGCACGGATTCGTGAGCAGGATGTGGGTGCAGAACGCACAAGCTTGCGGAGCCGGGAATCGAGCGTCCGTTCAGGTCGCCATCTTGGCTCCTCCGTCATCTGTTTTTGATTTTTTAAACTTGCAACGACATTTTTAAGTATGACACACGATCAAAATGAAATGAAGAAATGTATCTTTTCTCGGGGCATTTATGACTCTCAATTTTTAGCTTAATAAGAATGAGGCTCTGCTCTCTGTACAGAAGAATTTCTCCACACTTGTTGCATTTCATGTGCACCTTCGCAAGATATGGTCTCAAGTCCATCTCAGCACTCGATGGAGATACAGGTCGTCCACCAGAAGATGTGCTGGCCACTTCTGATGGTAATAGCGTGGCCAGGGCTCTTGTCGATGCCTTTGCATAAGGCACAGGGTGCACTTTTTTGACATGCCGCACCATGGTATGTATGGAAAAGGAATATTTTTTTGTTGGATTTCCTCTTGAGAGAACCGATTTGCATATCGTGCAGGTTACTTTTGGCGCATTCACTTTCTTTTGTTCTTCAGGATAAGTGAAAAATTGCCAAATAAAAGATTCCTTTTTTCTTTTTAAAGGTAGTCGCTCATTTCCTTCAGATTCGGAAGATGAATGCGGAACGGCAGCCATTTCAGCAAAGTCTTCCGAAAGATGTTGGACGTTGTTCTCTATTGAGAGTAGAAAAGATAGTGAGGGAAGTGGGTGGAGTGCTCCGTGTAAATTCCAGAATAGAAACTACTAAGAACCAATTGGAAGTGTTGTTTTCAAGTCACATGCGCGTCTCAGGACGTGTACGCGATGATAGTATCTAGTCACGCACGTTATTTTGAAGTAGCGGTCTAATTCAGCGAAGTTTCAAAACGTGAAAAGTAGTAAATCCAAACAAATCCGGATTTTGTATATCTTCTAAGCTCGATTCAAGCATACAATTGTTAAACTATAAACCTTTTATATTTCTTAAAAAAATACCAAGGTGTGTACATCCGGTCACGCACGAAAGTTTAAAAAGACATTCGGCTCCATTTAATGAAAAGTTTCATAACAATAAAAAAGAAGCCTAGTTTCAGTCTCTTTAACGTACTATAAGTTATTTGATGGGTCTATGAAGAAATTCAATAAGTTCAAATTGCAAAGTTTTCACGAAATATATAGGCGGGTGCGTGCACTCGGTCGCGCACGAAAGCCTGGAAAGGCGATATCCATTTTATTGACAACTGGTGCCGAGAGTGCGCGCACCGGTCACGCACGAAAGGTTAGAAAGGCTATTTTTATTTACAGACAAATTTCAATACGTTCAAAATAAGGCAAGGTACAGACTTTCTAATTCTGTACCGCTTTACAAGGAGTCTCTATGCAACCTGAACAGTGAAGAAAACGGCTTGTTTCCGAAAAAAATATTTCCAGAACTTTATTGACAAAAGTATAGGTTGCATTCACGATATAGTTCTGAATTAGCATTTTAAAAACCTATGAGATTCACTGAAAAAAACCATAGGTTTTACACACGTTATAGTTAGGAAGTAGCATTTAAAAAACCTATGAAATTCACTGAAAAAACCATAGGTTTTACACACGTTATAGTTAGGAAGTAGCATTTACAAAACCTATGAAATTCACTAAAAAAACCATAGGTTTTACACACGTTATAGTTAGGAAGTAGCATTTACAAAACCTATGAAATTCACTGAAAAAACCATAGGTTTGACACATGTTATAGTTAGCTGGACATTTCACTCATATAAAACCAATGAAATTCCCCCGTTATAGTTACTTCAGCTAACTATAACTCGCGCACCCGCAATGCACTGCTGATGATGTTACATATTAGATCACTCATCACATGGTCAGTGACATCACTCTTGACATCACTGATAACATCTAATATGTCACATATGTTGTCTCCAACATATAGGTATAGTATGTCACTGATTCAGGCATGTATGCAATATGTAAAAAGTCTTAATGTCCCATATTAACACTTAGACACTAAGACACTCTTGGTAATAATAAAGAAACGATAACCTATATAGATATAATGTTTCAATGATATAGATACTCATCAACACATTCAGCCACTAAAATAGAAACTGATAGACAGACACAGATATGTATATATTTAAATATTACTCAGTAACCCATGTACTAATTAAGATATATTTAGTCAGTCAGTTTTAGAATCTATTTTTCATCTAAAAAACAACCGGGTATACATTTATATACTACATTTTTGTTCAACCAACTTTCAGATCTACATATATAAAATATATGTAATTTTTAAAACTAACCCATTTAATAGATGATGTCATGAGTGATGTGATGTGTGACATCATCAGCAGTGCATTGCGGGTGCGCGAGTTATAGTTAGCTGAAGTAACTATAACGGGGGAATTTCATTGGTTTTATATGAGTGAAATGTCCAGCTAACTATAACATGTGTCAAACCTATGGTTTTTTCAGTGAATTTCATAGGTTTTGTAAATGCTACATCCTAACTATAACGTGTGTAAAACCTATGTTTTTTTTAGTGAATTTCATAGGTTTTGTAAATGCTACTTCCTAACTATAACGTGTGTAAAACCTATGGTTTTTTCAGTGAATATATATATATATATATATATATATATATATATATATATATATATATATATATATATATATATATATATATATATATATATATATATATATATATATATATATTCACTGAAAAAACCATAGGTTTCACACCAGTTATAGTTAGGAATTAGCATTTAAAAAACCTATTAAATTCACTGAAAAAACCATAGGTTTCACACCAGTTATAGTTAGCTGGAAATTTTACTGATATAAAACCATTGAAATTCCCACGTTATAGTTAGATGGACTCACTATAACTTGCGCGTGCAATGCACTGCTGATGACATCACATACTACATCACTCATGACATGGTCAGTGACATCACTCATGACATCACTGATGACACCATCCAGTGAATGTGTGTCTTTCTGAAAAATAAATATATTTTATATATGTATATGTAAAAGTTGATGGAAGAATAAATGTTTAAATAAGTGTCTAAATGGATGGTTTTTAAAAATTGATTGGTTAACTGGCTTAATAAGACATCATCAGCAGTGCATTGCACGCGCAAGTTATAGTGAGTCCATCTAACTATAACGTGGGAATTTCAATGGTTTTATATCAGTAAAATTTCCAGCTAACTATAACTGGTGTGAAACCTATGGTTTTTTCAGTGAATTTAATAGGTTTTTTAAATGCTAATTCCTAACTATAACTGGTGTGAAACCTATGGTTTTTTCAGTGAATTTCATAGGTTTTTTAAATGCTAATTCCTTTGTATATCGAGTTTCTAACCTTTTTTTTTTTTTACAATTTGCTGTTTTTTTTTAAGTATTCATTTTTTTTATATAATTTTTTTCTTTTGCGCTCTGGGTGCGCGCTCCGGGAAGCTTTCAGCTAAGCTCTCCGGTAAGCTTTTCCGAGAGCTCATCTGAAAGCGCACCCAGAGCGCAACTGTCGTTCGTGAAAAAAAATATGAATGAAAAGTTAATAATAATGCAAAACATTTCGTACCATACAAATAAAATTAGTTTTTTTTAATAAGGAAAATGATTATGCATTTCTATAAAAGATTGATGACGTCACTTCGGCGCGCAACGTAAGTGCCCTCGGAAGCGCCTACGTTCGCGGCGCATAAACGCACGCAAAAGCGCCTACGATCGCGCCACGTTTGCGCCCCGGAAGCGCCTACGATCGCGCTGCGTAAACGCACCGGAAGTGCTCCGGAGCGCGCAGCGTAAACGCGTCGGGTCATGTGACCCTAAAATAACACTTTTCATTGGTTGCTAACAGTTTTTTTTTACAATGAATGAAATCCCCACCCATTTCCTTCACTTCTTCTTTCACTTTTGTGACTGAAAGACCTGCCTTTTTTGCTGTTCCATATTCCTTGATTAATCATGGCTGCCAGACCATCCAGCAGTGAAGATGACTCCAATGATTTCATTGATGAAGAGCCTCCTCAGCCGAAGGTCAAAGAACATTTCATCTGGAAATTTTTTAAGTTTCCAGCAGACCAGAAGAAGGTGAATGCACCAAAAGTAGAGTGCAGGATCTGCAAACAGGTCCTGTCACGGGGTAACCCCCCAAAAAAATACTCTTTTGGCAACTTCACCATGATTCGCCATGTGGAGAGGAGGCACCCCCAGAATTTTGCCCGGGAAAGTGTCAGGGCTCTGGCACAAGAGGTTCCCAGAGATGGGGCCTCTACATCAACAGGAGGAGCAACTTCTTCTGGGAGAGAACAATCACAGGAGCAGGTAGCAAACATACAACCTGCATTTAACCATGGGGTCGTCAAATGCAGATACTGCAATCAACTCCTCACCTATGGGGAGCAAAGTGTCCTGCTCATGGTTCGAGCATTGGAGAACCATCGCTGCCCTTCCCACCCCTAATTTTTTTCTTTTCTTTTTGCTCCTGTTGAGCAGTTTCCATTCCCTGTTTTTGTTCCTGTTCAGTTAAAAGAAGAAAACCAAAAGTTATTTTCAGAACTACCTCCAATTCTCATCAAAGAGCTATATTCTTAAAAAATGAAGAGTAAGTGAAATATAGTGCATTGATAATTGAAAGGAGAATGAGTAAGAAAGAACAGAAAGGTATGAGAGGTGAAAGGAAGTGAAGTAGGAGGAATGAAAGAAGGTGAGTGTTAGAAAAGAAAGTTATGACACAGTGAATAAACTGGAGGCCTCATTTCTGAAAAGTGACGCATCGCTACGTGAAAACAGCGATGCGTCACTTTTCTGGACGCACTCCTTATGACATTCCAGATATGTCATATTTAATATATGACTGATCAATTCGCAAGGAGTTACAGATATGTCAGTATTTCTGACGTATCTGTAAACACAAAAGTAACGCATTGCAGGAGTGCGTCACAAAAGTGACGCAACTCCAGTAATGTGTCCTTTCACATGGAAAAAGCACCATGTGAAAGGTTTGCTGTGAAGCAGGCGCAAGATTTTGGCGCAACAGCATCCTAAAAGTGACGCACTGCGTCATTATTACCAAGCTTTTTGCAAGGAACACCCCCTCTGCATGCATTATACCTGACACTATTTTTTAAAAAGTGACGCATCTAGGTACATGGGTCACTTTTTAAAACTCTGCGCCACATTGTATCTGCATCAGGTATAATGTATGCAGAGGGGGCAATCCCTCGCAAAAAGCTTGGTAATAACGACGTACTGAAATCTATGAGATTTCTCTGCGTCACTTTTAGGATGCTGTTGCGTCAAAATCTTGCGCCTGCCTCGCGTCACTTTCATGTTTACAGATATGTGAGAAATACTGACGTATCTGTAACTCCTTGCAACATGATTCATCATACATTAAATATGACACATCTGGAATGTCATAAGGACTGTGGACAGAAAAGTGACGCATCACACCAGCAGTGTAATAAAATGTGCCTCGTTGCACTATATTTAAAGGATGCAACAGCATCCTAAAAGTGACGCAGTGAAATCTCAAACATTTCACTGCGTCGCTATTACAAAGCTTTTTGTGGGGGAACACCCCCTCTGCATGCATTATACCTCACGCAGATATAATGTGGCGCTTGATTTTAAAAAGTGACCCATCTACCTAGATACGTCACTTTTTAAATATAACGCAACGAGGCACATTTTTTTACACCACTGGTGCGATGCGTCACTTTTCTGTGCGCACTCCTTATGACATTCCAAGTAACGCATTGCTGGAGTGCGTCACAAAAGTGACGCAACTCCAGTAATGCGTCCTTTCAAATGGGGAAAGCAGCATGTGAAAGGTCTTGCCTCAGTCTAACACCTGCTGTAAAGCAGGCACAAGATTTTGACGCAACAGCATCCTAAAACTGACGCAGTGAAATCTCAAAGATTTCACTGCGTCGCTATTACAAAGCTTTTTGCGGGAGAACACCCCCTCTGCATGCATTATACCTGACGCTATTTTTAAAAAGTGACGCATCTAGGTACATGGGTCACTTTTTAAAACTCTGCGCCACATTATATCTGCGTCAGGTATAATGTATGCAAAGGGGGCATTCCCCCGCAAAAAGCTTGGTAATAACGACGTACTGAAATCTATAAGATTTCTCTGCGTCACTTTTAGGATGCTGTTGCGTCAAAATCTTGCACCTGCCTCGCATCACTTTTATGTTTACAGATATGTCAGAAATACTGACGTATCTGTAACTCCTTGCAACATGATTCGTCATACATTAAATATGACACATCTGGAATGTCATAAGGAGTGCGCACAGAAAAGTGACGCATAACACCAGCAGTGTAATAAAATGTGCCTCGTTGCACTATATTTAAAAAGTGACGCATCTAGATAGATGCGTCACTTTTTAAATATTGCATAACAATGCGCATTTTTTTACACCGCTGGTGCGTCACAAAAATTGACGCACAGGAGGCGCAAAACTAACAGCGCAAGGCCTTCATAAATATGGTCCTGGATTTTCCCCGTGCTTCGCCGGTGCGCGTACCATGCGCTTCCCCCGCGCAAAACGAAAAAAAAATGTAATGCCCTGCAGGACCCTATTTTAGTCCCTACATCAAACCTAGGGGGTCAGAGGGGGTCTACTCTTCCCCCTTATGGTCATTTGCCCCTTTTTTTTTCAAACCCCTTGTGTCTCGATTTTACCGAGACACAAGATGGCGGCCGCTCCAGACTGTTTAGAATGTTTACAGACACCCAAGAGCCAATCAGCTTTCTGCGCGCAAGTCGCGTGTCGCGCCAGGAGCGCACTCAAGTGCGCGCACCGGAGAGCGCCTATAGATATATATATTTTTTTGAACCTAAATTACTCAAAATCCACTGGAGCACATATCTTGAGACATAGCAAAGGCACATCGGGCTACCAGTCCCTACAATTTTGCCAAGTTTGGTGTAAATCCATTCAGCCGTTCGGGCTAAAAGTGAAATTGACCGCCCTATGGAAATTAACATGGGGAAAATGCGTTTTGGGACCCCCCTTTATCTCGGCCCCCGCTTGACGTATCCCCCCCAAACTTTCAGGGAAGGACCGGAGCTCGACGAGGCCATTTTCAGGAAATTTTCAGGCAGATTCGTCAACCGGTGCCAAAGTTATTCCAAATAGAATTTTGAGATTTAACATTGAAAAAAATCCTAACTATAACTACCTACTGGCGACCGCCAGTAGGTAATATATATATATATATATATATATGTATTACCTACTGGCGGTCGCCAGTAGGTATATATAGTTAGGATTTTTTCTCTATGGGATTTCTGAAAATTCTATGTCTAATAACTTTGGCGTTTGTGGACGGAATCGGCTGAAATGTTCAGGAAAATGGCACATTTTGTTTCTGAGCAGCTCCTAGAAATTTGGGGGGGTTTCGTCAAGGGGGGGCTGAGAAAAAAGGGGGGTCCCAAAACGCGTTTTTCCCATGTTAATTTCCATAGGGCGGTTGGCCTCACTTTTAGCTCGAACGGCTGAATGGATTTGCACGAAACTTGGCAAAATTGTAGGGACTGTTAGCCCGATGTGCCTTTGCTAGGTCTCAATATATGTGCTTCAGTGGATTTTGAGAAATTAACGTTTAAATCAAGATATATATCTGTAACAGCGCTCCGGGCAGCGATCCGGTCCGCTTACTTTTCGCGAAACGGAACTTTGCGCGCAGAAAGCTGATTGGCTCTCCGGTGTCTGTCAACATTCTAAACAGTCCGGAGCGGCCGCCATCTTATCTCTCGGTAGGATCGAGAGAGAAGAAGAGGTGAAAAACGAAGGGGGAATTTATTGAAAGGGGGCAAGGTATACCCCTCTTGACCCCCTAGGATTGTTGTTGGGGTTATTAAAGGGTCCCGTGGGGAAAATAAAAAAAAAATGATTTTTCACGGTAGAAGCGCTTCACGGGCCGCGAACTGGGCCGCAAACTGGTAGCGAAACGGGAATTCGCCATTTTGTGCTTCGTTTTAATTGTTTAGAGACAAAAATTATCGCCGCACATCGGCCACAATGCATGAATATCGTTGAAAAGTCAGCGGTATTCATGCATTATCCAGCAAATGCTCTTAGCCATGTTATCCACCTTCCATTGGATAACAGAAAGCTGATTGGCTCTCCGGTGTCTGTCAACATTCTAAATAGTCCGGAGCGGCCGCCATCTTATCTCTCGGTAGGATCGAGAGAGAAGAAGAGGTGAAAAACGAAGGGGGAATTTATTGAAAGGGGGCAAGGTATACCCCTCTTGACCCCCTAGGATTGTTGTTGGGGTTATTAAAGGGTCCCGTGGGGAAAATAAAAAAAAAATTATTTTTCACGGTAGAAGCGTTTCCCGGGCCGCGAACTGGGCCGCAAACTGGTAGCGAAACGTGAATTCGCCATTTTGTGGTTCGTTTTAATTGTTTAGAGACAAAAATTATCGCCGCACATCGGCCACAATGCATGAATATCGTTGAAAAGTCAGCGGTATTCATGCATTATCCAGCAAATGCTCTTAGCCATGTTATCCACCTTCCATTGGATAACAGAAAGCTGATTGGCTCTCCGGTGTCTGTCAACATTCTAAATAGTCCGGAGCGGCCGCCATCTTATCTCTCGGTAGGATCGAGAGAGAAGAAGAGGTGAAAAACGAAGGGGGAATTTATTGAAAGGGGGCAAGGTATACCCCTCTTGACCCCCTAGGATTGTTGTTGGGGTTATTAAAGGGTCCCGTGGGGAAAATAAAAAAAAAATTATTTTTCACGGTAGAAGCGTTTCCCGGGCCGCGAACTGGGCCGCAAACTGGTAGCGAAACGGGAATTCGCCATTTTGTGCTTCGTTTTAATTGTTTAGAGACAAAAATTATCGCCGCACATCGGCCACAATGCATGAATATCGCTGAAAAGTCAGCGATATTCATGCAATATCCAGCAAATGCTCTTAGCCATGTTATCCACCTTCCATTGGATAACATGGCTAAAAACCGCTCTGTGCGTGAGCTTTTTTTTTTTTTTTTTTTTGCTGCGTGACGTTTGTTAACGTTCGATTCGATGGAAATCAGGAAGTGTTGAACACCATTTTGTCACTGCGAGTAAATATTTTGTTATAAATGAACCCTTATTGATAAACATTGTCTGCGCCATCTTGCGTTTTTGTCCAATGCCACAATTTTGTCGTGCACGGCAGCCATTTTAGATGCCTTGACCAGGGCCACTCTCTGCACGCCGTCGATTCTCAGCATGGCTCCCCACCCTCGCACGCATCTCCCCCACGCAATGGTCACCCCCGCTCTCTCTCTCATGCATGGGCCATATACTTCCCCCATCTGCGCTGCTCTTCTCTGAGAATCACACCCTGTGCCCGTTCGACACCTCCCTTTCACCCTATTCACTACCGCACCCTCTGACACTTCTCTTCCTCTGTGTCCGATTGTCCAGGCCGGACCTAGGCTATCACCTAGCCCTGCGGATGTAGTTTATGGCTCCAGCTGTAGAGTATCCAGACATGCCAACCCTCCCGATTCAGGTGTGAGACTACTGATTTCAGTGCTAGTCTTTCGCTTCCCGATTCCTGCAAGGAAAAACCCGGGGGCATATTTCCAACAACTAGCGGTAATTTTTGTCTCTAACTTGTTTAGAGACAATAATTATCGCCGCACTTCGGCGAATTTTATCGCACATAAACCTTGCTATTAGCAAGGTTTATCGCAAATGCGATAAAAAACGGCCGCAATGCATGAATATCGCTGAAAAGTCAGCGATATTCATGCATTAGTCAGCAAATGCTCTTAGCCATGTTATCCACTTCCCATTGAACAAGCGCATGGTCTTTTAAAGATTTGTGAAGTACTCGGGGCCGCGGTGTGTGTGTGTCCTCTTTCAGGAGCGGGCGGGGGGGCACTGGCAGCAATTTGCAGGCCAGGCAGTGTTCAACACGTGCATCACCCTTTCTCTGCCTGCTATTGCGCTCCATGCTTCGGAAAGGTAAGAAAAAGAACGTGCATTTGAGTTTGAAATGTCCGATCTTGTAGCAGTACACTTGCAAAGCCCACACATGACAATAACCCGATTCAAGGCCCCATTCACCCGATTTTTAAAAAAAATATAGTACTCCAAGACAGTTACATTTTAAAAGTTTATTAATATTTAAATATAACGAACGCAACAAAAACTGTAAATATATTTAACCATTTTTTGAAATTAACCAGAACTATAACGATAACAACAACAACAACAATAATATAACTTTTATGCCTAAATTACGCAAACATTTAGCTAATCTGCTAAAGGGGGGAGTCGCCATTTCTTTACAATAAGCAATAATGAAAAATCCACATCAATAGGGTTGCCCGTTTTCTCGATGCAGCACTATAGTGCAATATACACAGCACCTGGGGTGTCAAGAGTGAACAGGTCTTTCTTTGTTCCTTAAGATGTTATCTCCGAGAATGCTGATGCATTGGTGTCTGTACACTTCTTTGTCAATTCTGTCAAGATGATAACTGCTTTATAAACAGACGATATCTTTGTTTAGTCATTAGTGTTAAGTGTGTCTGAAACTACAGTGCCCTTCTGTTTTTTTTTCTTCAGGCTCTACAGAGTTTTGTGTGTTGTTCTTTTGAGCGACAATTATTCCAGAGGTTTCAGGTTCACTTGTTTTGTTCTACAGTGAGTTAACAGCTTTAGAGAGTTCATGTTTATTTGCTATGTCCTGCTGTTCGTGAACTGCTTCAGAGACGTCAGCCTCATTTTTTATGTTTCAGTAGATCCTGGACCTGCCCGGCCGCGCCCAAAATGGCGCCGGTGTAAATGGGACTCGTAACTGCTTGTTCTGTACTGGTTGCCCAACCTTGATATCACGAGATACATATGCAGTTTTGAAGCACATGGCGGAGGCTTGTCTGCTGTAGTGGGGCGCCCCTTTATCGTTTCAGTCGCCATTCCGCCCGCTTTTGCTACACTGTGCCTCATCCGCCATTCAGCTGTTTACCGCCCGCTCTTACGGCTACAGCGTCTCGCTCACCATGTAGTTGAGTTGTTCCCACTCTTGCGGTGCAGCGGTAGGCGGCTGCCACAGGACTCTTAAAATGGCGGCCGGCTCTTCGGATTTGGGCCTGGTCCAGTAAAATGGCCCTGGGACACCTTGGAACTCGGACGCTTGTCTGCCAGGGCTTGGGTTCCATTCTCGAAAGCGTCCCCTCAGCCTTGAAGATTGTACAAAAGTCTTGGGGGCCCTCGACTCCCGCAGGCTTCCGGTGGGGAGCGGCTGCCATAATTGCTTGCGGAATGGCCACGACGGAGCTACGAGATGGTGGTGCTCTCATGGTGACGCCAGCTTCAGTCTGAAACATCCAGAAACAAGGTGGGGCTTTCATCGTTTGGGGAAAAAAAATGTTTTAATCCAATGAAAAGTGTTATTTTTAGGTCACATGACCTAGTCTTACATAATTAGGAAAAGAAAAGTAAAATGAACCAATGAAAAGTTTTATTAACAAGTCACATGACCTGTTATGCTTACGTTACGCGCTGCGCGGCGCGCTCTGGATCGTTTCCGGGAAGCTGCGCCTTGCGCACCGGAGCACTTCCGGGTGCGCTAACGCGTCGCGTCATATGACGCATTACGCGACAATGCAGGTGCAGAATATAGTCAAAATGTCTCCACCAACCAGCGGTCGGAATTCCACCGCTTTCAGCAGTCCAAAAAGTTCGGTCAAATCTTAAGAGCGGGAGCAACTCAACTACATGGTGAGCGAGACGTTGTAGTCGCAAGAGCGAGCGGTAAACAGCTGAATGGCGGAAGAGGCACAGAGTACCAAAAGCGGGCGGAATGGCAACTAAAACGGTAAAGGGGCGCCCTACGACAGCGTGTCTTCAGGTGAAACGGATTGTGGGACAAGGTCCAGAATGAAAGATTCTTCAAAAGGGAAAAAATTCCGCCGGACCTCGGCAGCCGGCCGCCTATGCCGGGGGCGATCTCAGGCCTCACCAGGGCAACACGACTTGGGGAGGGGGCAGGAGCCAAGCGCCCCCTCTCAGTCCGCGCCATCTCACCGCCCCTCGGGGGCCTCCGTCAAGCGGTTTAGGGAGGCACCGTATCACATTGTTTTCCAATGCAGTCAGGTCCACAAATGGACCCCACTTACTTTGAATAGTGAAGCTGCAGCAGGTGCAAATAAGGTTTAAACAGTGTTACAAGAACTGCTTAGAACTCTGAAGTATGGCACTCAATAACCAAGACTTATGCCATTTATGTAAGGCAGTGACATGGAAGCAACTCAGGGACAAAAAGCATGAACGAACATTCACGTATGAAAATCTTATTTGGAGAAGGGGTAGAATCCAAACGCCCCCTGCCAGTTCGCGCCACTACACCGTATGTGGAAAATCTGAAGCCATCATTCTACAAACTCTCAACGCTTGTTTTCAGTGCATGAGTTTCATGCTCGATCGATTGAGCTAGCCGGATCGGGCAATAAAAAGTATAAAATAGTTATGTAAATAGTTATTTAATAAAATGTTTTATTCTGTTTCTTTGGTGGTGTGTTGTGTATATTTATAATATTTGCATAGGGTTTGCCGTTATTTTGGGCGGTGTGGGTGGCGGAGTCGAGCTGTTTTGCAGCCCTCATGGTGTGGAGCTCAATTCATTTCACTATTTTCGTATTTCTCATGAAGGGTTATTCCTAATGTTTGTATTTTACCGAGGTTAAAAAGAGATCGAATTAGTGGTCTACTGATTTTGCTCGATTACTTTTATTTTTTTACACGATTTTTCACTATCTGCAAAGACTAAACAGAGTATTGCGACTTTGTGCTTGTTTGTAAATAGAGAATGATCCAAAGAGAACCAATTGTAAAACAGTAAATGCTTGGATAATAATCAATCAAATGGAGAGACAAGCAGGTACGACGGATTACAACAGGGGTAAAGGTCTGCGTTAACTACCGTTCACTATCTGCAAAGAGAGAGTACTACTAAGAGAAAAGAGGGGAGTGGGGGGGGGGCAGCGTTCAAAGCACATCAGCGTGCATAAACACGAAAACGTTTTTACCTATCACGTACTTGACATTTGACAGCTTTTGATGTTTGCTATTAAAAAACCCTTGAAATTCACAGAAAAAACCATAGGTTATACTCCATATATAGTTAGGAATTTGCATTTACAAAACCTTGAAAATTCAATGAAAAAACCATTGGTTTTAGGCCATATATAGTTAGGGATTTGCATTTAGAAAACCTTATTTTACTCGCATAAAACCATTGAAATTCCATATAT
Source organism: Lissotriton vulgaris (assembly GCF_964263255.1). Lineage (NCBI taxonomy): Eukaryota > Metazoa > Chordata > Amphibia > Caudata > Salamandridae > Lissotriton > Lissotriton vulgaris. The sequence continues at coordinate 110,931 of NW_028253505.1, forward strand.
AGTTATAAGCGCTAACTATATATCGCGGACCCGCAATCCACTGCTAATAATGTCACATATTACATCATTCATGACATGGTCAGTGACATCACTGATGACATCACTGATGACATCTCAAATGACATCACTGATGACATCACTGATGACAACACCCAGTGACTGTATGTTTCTGTAAAGTTAAAATATGTCTTACATATTGAAGAATGAGTGGATGTATAAGTGTCTGGATGAAGGATTTAGTAGGTGCATGACTGACTGTATGAGAGAATGATTAAATGTGTCTCACTGAGTGTATGGGTTAGTGATTAAAGTGTCTTAATTTGGCAATCATTATTTATGTTGTTCTGTAAACTGCTGCATGTTTAAATCAGTAGCTATATCAGTAACTATATGGGTTATTGAATGGTTGCCCAAGTGTTTGTATGGGAGACTGAGTATGTGTGTGGGTGGCTGGGAGGTGTATAACTCTGTGCATAGATGTGTGAGCAGTTGATTCCCTAGGTGTATGGGTTCAAAAGTGCATGTAGAAACAGCTGTATGGACAGTTGACTGTGTGCATGAGTATATTGGTGAGTGAATGGATATCTCAGTGCTACATGTCAAAGTAAGTACATATGTAAAACACACTCCATGTGAGAGTTGACATATATAAATAACTGAACATAAGAGCCAGTGAATGTGTGAGTGGCTGTATGAATCATTGTGAACTTGTATCAAGGATTGTATAAGAGAGTAAATATGTGTTACTATATGTTTGAATAAGTAAGGTGTGTATAACTGTATAGTTGAGGAAATGGAGATGTGATTGATTCTTTGCATGACTGACTAGGTGTGTGAGTAACTCCATGGATGTGTGACAGTCTGTGAGTGCCTGTTTACACTAAGTGTATCTAAGGTTATATTAGAGTCTGAAGATGTATTATCACATAAATGATATCATCAGTGATGTAATCAGTAATGTCAAATGAGATGTCAGTGATGTCATCAGTGATGTCATTTGAGATGTCATCAGTGATGTCATCAGTGATGTCATTTGAGATGTCATCAGTGATGTCATCAGTGATGTCACTGACCATGTCATGAATGATGTAATATGTGACATCATTAGCAGTGGATTGCGGGTCCGCGATATATAGTTAGCGCTTATAACTATATATGGAATTTCAATGGTTTTATGCGAGTAAAATAAGGTTTTCTAAATGCAAATCCCTAACTATATATGGCCTAAAACCAATGGTTTTTTCATTGAATTTTCAAGGTTTTGTAAATGCAAATTCCTAACTATATATGGAGTATAACCTATGTTTTTTTCTGTGAATATATATATATATATATATATATATATATATACATATATATATATATATATATATATATATATATATATATATATATATATATATATTCAATGAAAAAACCATAGGTTATAGGCCATATATAGTTAGGAATTAGCATTTACAAAACCTTATTTTACTCGCATAAAACCATTGAAATTCCATATATAGTTAGCTAACTATAAGCGCTAACTATATATCGCGCACCCGCAATCCACTGCTGATGATGTCACATATTACATCATTCATGACATGGTCAGTGACATCACTGATGACATCACTGATCACAACATCCAATGATTGTATGTGTCTGTAAAGTTTAAATATGTTTCACATATTGAAGAATGAGTGGATGTATAAGTGTCTGGATGAAGAATTTAGTAGGTGCATGACTGACTGTATGAGTGAGTGATTAAATGTGTCTCACTGAGTACATGGGTTAGTGACTAAACTGTCTTAATTCGTGCATCAGTATGTTTGATGTTGTGTAAGCTGCTGCATGTGTTGATCAGTAGCTATAAGAGTGGCCATATGGGTTATTGATTGGTTGCCCAAATATTTGAATGGGAGGCTGAGTGTGTGTGTGGGTGGCTGGGAGGTGCGTGACTCTGTGCATAGATGTGTAAGCAGTTGATTCACTAGGAGTATGAGTTCAAGAGTGCATGTGGAAACAGCTATATGGGCGGTTGACTGTGCATGGGTGTGTTGGTGAGTGAATGGATTTCTCATTGCTACATGTGCAAGTAAGTACGTATGTAAAACACAATACATGTGAGAGTTGAGATATATAAATAACTGAACATAAGAGCCAGTGAATGTGTGAGTGGCTGTATCGATCACTGTGAGCTTGTATCAGGGATTATATAAGAGAGTAAATATGTGTTATTATATGTTTGAATAAGTAAGATGTGTATAACTGTATAGTTGAGGAAATGGAGGTGTGATTGATTCTTTGCATGACTGACTAGGTGTGTAAGTAACTCCATGGATGAGTGACAGTCTGTGAGTGTCTGTTTATACTGAGTGTATGTAAGGTTATATTAGAGTCTGAAGAGGTTCATTGTATTATCACATGAGTGATGTGATCAGTGATGACAAATGAGATGTCATCAGTGATGTCATTTGAGTTGTCATCAGTGATGTCATTTGAGATGTCATCATTGATATCATTTGAGTTGTCATCAGTGATGTCATTTGAGATGTCATCAGTGATGTCATCAGTGATGTCACTGACCATGTCATGAATGATGTAATATGTGACATCATCAGCAGTGGATTGCGGGTGCGCGATATATAGTTAGCGCTTATAGTTAGCTAACTATATATGGAATTTCAATGGTTTTATGCGAGTAAAATAAGGTTTTGTAAATGCTAATTCCTAACTATATATGGCCTATAACCTATGGTTTTTTCATTGAATTTTCAAGGTTTTGTAAATGCAAATTCCTAACTATATATCCACTATAACCTATGGTTTTTTCTGTGAATTTCATTGGTTTTTTAATAGCAAATATGAAAAGCTTTAAAATGTCAAGTACGTGATAGATAAAAACATTTTCGTATTTATGCACGCTGATGTGCTTTGAACGCTGCCCCCCCCTCCCCTCCGTTGTAATCCGTCGTACCTCCTTGTCTCTCCATTTGATTGATTGTTGTCCAAGCATTTACTGTTTTAGAATTGGTTCTCTTTGGATCATTCTCTATTTAAAAACAAGCACAAAGTCGCAATACTCTGTTTAGTCTTTGCAGATAGTGAAAAATCGTGTAAAAAAAATAAAAGTAATCGAGCAAAATCAGTAGGCCACTAATTGGATCTCTTTTTGACCTCGCTAAAATAGAAATATTAGGAACAACCCTTCTTGAGAAATACGAAAATAGTGACATGAACTGAGCTCCACACCATGAGGGCTGCAAGACAGCTCGGCTCCATCACCCATCCCGCACAAAATAATGACAAACCCTATGCAAATATTAAAATTATAGACAACACACCAGCAAAGAAACAGGGTAAAACATTTTATTAAAAAACTATTTACATAACGTTGGTTTATAAGATGATGTCAGTAGTGGACCGATGTGTGAATAGATCGAAAACAGCACAAGGCTCCAAGATCCGGATAGCAAGCTCCTGGATGTTGGGTGCCATAGTTTAGAGTTCTGAATTTCAGCCTTTTTCAATGCCTGTGCTTTGTTGAATCAAAATGGCGGCTTGACACAAAGCTGACTCAAGCGTTGCTACTGATGCTATGCAGACCAAAACTGGTTTTCAGTTTGTACATTTTTCTAGATTTTTCAATCCAAGTTTGGTTGACTTTGTAGAACGATGGCTTCAGATTTTCAACATACGGTGTGGTGGCGCTGACTGGGAGGGGGCGCTTCGCTCCTGCCCCCTCCCCAAGTAAGATTTTCATACGTGAAAGTACGTTAATGGTTTTGGTCCCTGAGATGCTTCGATGTCACTACCATTCTCAAATAGCATAAGTTCTAGATGTTGGGTGCCATAGTTAAGAGTTCTGAGCAGCGCTTGTAACACTGTCTGAAGCTTATTTCCACCTACTGCAGCTTCACTATTCTCAAAGTAAGTGAGTGTCGTTTGTGGACCTGACTGCATTAGAAAACAATGTGATATGTTACCTTCCTAAACAGCTTGACGGAGGCCCCTGAGGGACGCTGTGATGGCCATGGACTCGGAGAAGACGCTTGGCTCCGACACCCTCCCCAAGTCTTATAGCACTGGTGTAGCCTGAGATCGCCCCCGACATAGGCGGCCGGCTCCCGGCGGTACTTTTTGCCTTTTGATGACTCTTCAATTCTGGACCTTGTCCCACAATCCGTTTGACCTGAAGACAAGCTGTAGTGGGGCGCCCCTTTATCGTTTTAGTTGCCATTCCGCCCGCTTTTGCTACACTGTGCCTCTTCCGCCATTCAGCTGTTTTCCGCCCGCTCTTGCGACTACAGCGTCTCGCTCACCATGTAGTTGAGATGCGCCCGCTCTTGCGGTGCAGCGATAGGCGGCTGCCACAGGACTCTCAAAATGGCGGCCGGCTCTTCGGTTTTGGGCCTGGTCCACTAAAATGGCCCTGGGACACCTTGGAACTCGGACGCTTGTCTGCTAGGGCTTGGGTCCCATTCTCGAAAAGCGTCCCCTCAGCCGTGAAGATTCTACAAAAGTCTTGGGGGCCTCCGACTCCCGCAGGCTTCTGGTGGGGAGCGGCTGCCATGATTGCTCGTGGAATGGCCACGACGGAGCTACGAGATGGTAGTGGTCTCATGCTGACGCCAGCTTTAGTGTGAAACATCCAGAAACACTGTAGACTACCAATTCGATCAGTTCCGGTAGCGCCCCAACATGACCCGGAAGAGAAGAACTTGCCCTCCCCTCTTTGACTGATGGTTCTTGTTGCCTGTCCCCTCTGTTGTCATTTAACAGAACTTTTTGGACTGCTGAAAGGGGTTGTGTTCTGAACGCTGGTTGGTGGAGACATTTAGACTATATTCTTGACCTACGTTGTCGCGTAATGCGTTTTATGACACGCCGCGTTAGCGCACCCGGAAGTGATCCGAGGCGCGGCGCGCAGCGCGTAACGTAAGCATAACAGGTCATGTGACTTGTTAATAAAACTTTTCATTGGTTCATTTTACTTTTGTTAATTTAATGATGAAAAGCTTGGTCTTATGACCTAAAAATTACGCTTTTTATTATTTTCGAACAATATTTTTTTTTCAAACATATGTTATAATATTCCAGGCTAATGTACTTTCCCGGAAAATTTACAACTGTCTTGCAAGTAAAATATATTCCTTTTTCGAGAAAAAGGGCGTTTCTTCCTTCCATGACGGAGCCGTTGAGTAAAAGAGATTCGGCCTGCTGTCTTAGTCGCCGATACGCCTGATTATCAGATTCTTATCGATCACTTTATGTTGCAGACATGAAAAACACAACTGCCCTTGACCATTTATCTTTACTGCGTTCCTACATATTATACCTTTTATCCGTCATGTAATTGGACTGCTTTATTTCACTTGCCTTTTACTGATTCCAAAACAGTCACTAAAAGTAAAAACTTTACAAATGAAAATACTACTACCGTGTTTTGTTTTAAAAACCTTTATTGTGAAAATGTCAGTATACAAATACGGGCCTATAACCACGTGGGCCGGCCACGGAGCAAACTCAATTCGTATATGATGAGGAGACATTTACACTGTAGAAGAACGTAACGAGCGGGCCATTAGGTGACAAGAACAAAGGTGTCTAACAGTTGCGGAATCGGTGGACGTACATTTTGTAATTAAAATACGACAGGGCCACTTACAATAACATTTTCTAGATATACATTTGCGGGCAAAGAGTTACGAGTCCCATTTATACCGGCGCCATTTTGGGCGAGGCCGGGCAGGTCCAAGATATAGTCAAAATGTCTCCACCAACCATCGGCCAGACCAGAACCCCTTTCGGCCCTTTATGTTACAAGATGGTGTCTTCTATTCAGAAAATATTGGTGGCAGCATTTTGAAAGGAAACAGAAACAGCCGTTCTCCTAGTGAGTTTCACATTGTTACATTTAGGAAGAATGTTGAAGAGTAGTATGTGGAAAATCTGAAGCCATTTTTCTACAAACTCTCAATCAGACTTAGATGGAAAAAAAACCTGAAGAATGTACAAACTGAAAACCAATTTTTGTCTGTATAGCACCAACAGTAACGCTTGAGTCAGCTTTGTGTCAAGCCGCCATTTTCATTCAATCAATAGCGTCCCCCTGCACACATTCAGGGACCTGGTCGTGTCTTTAGATGAAACGCATTGTAGGAAAAGAAGCAGAAAGGAAAAGGAAAAAATTTCCGCCGGACCTAGTGAAGCTGCAGCAGGTGCAAATAAGCTTCAGACAGTCTTACAAGCACTGCTCAGAACTCTCAACTGAGGCACTCAACATCCAGGACTTGCCATTCGGATCTTAGCGCCTTGTATTTTTGTTTTGTTCTTGATGGAGGGGAAACAACAAAAAACAGGCATTGAAAACGGCTCAACTGGAGCAACAAAAAAAATTACTTCTTGGGTGCATTAGGGCATTTATGATTTTCGAATGCCGTATTCATCAGGTTGATGCTCATGTTGCCATAGGACAGCATAGCACCACAGTGTATACAAGTTAACTTCATATGTTCAGATGAGGCAGGTGGCATATTTAGCATTCACCTTCTTTGATCCAGGAGGGATGGAGAAAAACTGCCAGATGAAACTTGGCCATCCAGATCTCGGCGCGTTCGACTCACTGTACCGCAACAGTGACCGCAATTCAGCTGGACACGCCGTCTTTCGGCGCAGCATTGTAGGATGGCCACACCAGTGCGGCAATTTGCTGGACACCACCTCGGTGCCATCCAGATCTCGGCGCGTTCATTCATTCAATAGCGTCCCCCTGCACACATTCAGGGACCTGGTCGTGTCTTCAGAAGAAACGCATTGTAGGAAAAGAAGCACAAAGGAAAAGGCAACAAGTTCCGCCGGACCTAGTGAAGCTGCAGCAGGTGCAAATAAGCTTCAGACAGTTCTACAAGCACTTCTCAGAAATCTCAACTGAGGCACTCAACATCCAGGACTTGCCATTCGGATCTTGGCGCCTTGTGCTGGTTCCGACCTATTCACACATCGGTCCGCTACTGACATCACCTCATAAGCCAACGGGGCACCCCACGCCGACTTCCGGCGCAGCATTGTAGGATGGCCACACCAGTGCAGCCACTTGCTGGACACCACCTCGGTGCCATCCGGATCTCAGCGCGTTCGAGTCACTGTGCCGGAAGAGTAACCGGAACTCAGCTGAACACGCCGTCTTTCGGCGCAGCATTGTAGGATGGCCACACCAGTACGGCAATTTGCTGGACACCACCTCGGCGCCATCCGGATCTCGGCGCGTTCGAGTCACTGTACCGCAACAGTGACCGCAATTCAGCTGGACACGCCGTCTTTCGGCGCAGCATTGTAGGATGGCCACACCAGTGCGGCAATTTGCTGGACACCACCTCGGTGCCATCCGGATCTCGGCGCGTTGTGCTGCCTTCGGCCTATTCGCACATCGGTCCGCTACTGACGCCGCCTCACGTGCCAACGGATTTTCTACGCTTTTTGTAGCCCTATGTCGCATAACAGGTCATGTGACTTGTTTATAAAACTTTTCATTGGTTCATTTTACTTTTGGTTTCCTAAAGATGGAAGGCTTGGTCATATGACCTAAAAATAACACTTTTCATTGGTTTAGAACATTTTTTTTTCCCAAACGATGAAAGCCCCACCTTGTTTCTGGATCATTCAGACTGAAGCTGGCGTCAGCATGAGAGCACCACCATCTCGTGGCTCCGTCGTGGTCATTCCGCGAGCAATCATGGCAGCCGCTCCCCACCGGAAGCCTGCGGGAGTCGGGGGCCCCCAAGACTTTTATACAATCTTCACGGCTGAGGGGACGCTTTTCGAGAATGGAGCCCAAGCCCTAGCAGGCAAGCGTCCGACTTCCAAGGTGTCCCAGGGCCATTTCAGTGGACCAGGCCCAAAACCGAAGAGCCGTCCGCCATTTTGACAGCCATGTGGCAGCCGCCTATCGCTGCACTGCAAGAGTGGGAGCAACTCCACAACATGGTGAGCGAGACGCTGTGGCCGCAAGAGCGAGCGCAACTCAGCTAGATGGCCGCCACCTGGGGAGACCCGTTCACGCCGCCACCCCCCCCCCCCCCCCCCGGGCCGCCGCACGCCAATTTTCGGAGCAGCATTGTAGGATACCAAAACCAGTGCGGCAGTTTACTGGACATCACCTGGGTGCCTGTCGTACATGTTGTGTCAGCCATGTGACACTGGACACAGACCGCTACTGACGAGGCCTCCCCCCGCACCACCCGGGACGCCCCACGCTGTTTTTCTGTGCTGCATTGTAGGATCCCTAAACCAGTGCGGCACCCAGGCGACATCACCTGGGTGCCGTCCAGAACTCTGCACGTTGTGCTGCCTTGGGACTATTCGCACAACAGACCGCTACTGACGAGGCCTCCCCCCGCCCCACCCGGGACGCCCCACGCCAATTTTCGGAGCAGCATTGTAGGATCCCTAAACCAGTGCGGCACCCAGGCGACATCACCTGGGTGCCGTCCAGAACTCTGCACGTTGTGCTGCCTTGGGACTATTCGCACAAAAGACAGCTTCTAACCATTGTTGCTTTTTGTGTTAATAAATGTTTAAATGTTTTTAGTTTTTGTTCTGTTCATTATCGTTAAAAGTTAATAAAGTTTTATAACCTTAATTTGTTGGAGTGTTATCTATTTTTTGAAAAACGGGTGAATGGGGCCTTGAATCGGGTTATTGTCATGTGTGGGCTTTGGAAGTGTGCTGCTGCAGGATCGGACATTTCAAACTCAAATGCACGTTCTTTTTCTTACCTTTCCGAAGCATGGAGCGCAATAGCAAGCAGAGAAAGGGTGATGCACGTGTTGAACACTACCTGACCTGGCAAGTTGCTGGCAGTGCCCCCCCGCCCGCTCCTGAAAGAGGGCACACACACACCGCCGCCCCGAGTACTTCAGAAATCTTTAAAAGACCATGCGCTTGTTCATGAGGCTTAAATGGTTTATCACCTCTTCTAGAACCCCTACATCGACCCTCTGACGTTTCATGGAAAAATTACCATGTAACACAATACCAAGCCCTATCAGCTGAAACCCCCAAGGAATCGTGGGGCATATTAGCAAGGGGGTTTATCTCCCCTTTTTTGGCTTTAAAAACCATGAAAGCGGAGATAAAATTATTTCCCTATTATCAAGCTGTCGCTAACACCAGTTAGTGACACCTAAAAGGAGATAGCGACCATCTTGGGCCCGGCTTTGCATGTCAGTGATACTTATCACTAATGACATGCAAAGTGGCGTGCCAAGATGTTAGCGACTGGAAACAGTCCCTAACATCGCTACCTTCTATTACCAACTTTTGGAGATATTCGCACTAAGCGCGAATATCTCCAAAAGCTAACACCTGCCCTGAGCAGGTTTTAGCCATGTTATCCAATGGGAGGTGGATAACATGGCTAAGAGCATTAGGTCGATAATACATGAATATCGCTGACTTTTCTGCGATAATAGAAAGGTTTATCTGCGATAAAAATCGCCGATGTGCGGCGATAATTTTTGTCTCTAAACAAGTTATAGACAAAAATTATCGCTAGTTGTTAGTAATATGCCCCCGGGTTTTTGCTTGCAGAAATCGGGAGGCGGGAGACTAGCACTGAAATCAGTACTCACACGCCTGAATCAGGAGGATTGGCATGTCTGAATTCTCTACAGCTGGGGCCATAAACTACATCCGCAGGGGTAGGTGATAGCCTGGGACCAGCCTGGCATCTAAAATGGCTGCCGTGCACGACAAAATTGTGACATTCGAAAAAAGGCAAGATGGCGCAGCCGCTGGAAGAGATGTATCAACATATATCAGCCTCCTCAGCCACCCTCAGGAAACATAGGGGATTAGGATACGTCTCCCGTACCCACTTATAACTAGTAATTTAATTTACGAAGCACAAAATGGCGAATTCCCGTTTCGCTACCAGTTTGCGGCCCAGTTCGCGGCCCGTGAAGCGCTTCTACCGTGAAAAATCATTTTTTTTTTCTTTTCCCCACGGGTCCCTTTAATAACCCCAACAACATTCCTAGGGGGTCAAGAGGGGGATACCTTGCCCCCTTTCATTAAATTCACCCTTCGTTTTTCACCTCTTCTTCTCTCTCGATCCTACCGAGAGACAAGATGGCGGCCGCTCCGGACTGTCACGCAGCAAAAAAAAAAAAAAAGCTCACGCACAGCCGCTGGAAGAGATGTATCAACATATATCAGCCTCCTCACCCACCCTCAGGAAACATAGGGGATTAGGATACGTCTCCCGTACCCACTTATAACTAGTAATTTAATTTACGAAGCACAAAATGGCGAATTCCCGTTTCGCTACCAGTTTGCGGCCCAGTTCGCGGCCCGTGAAGCGCTTCTACCGTGAAAAATCATTTTTTTTTTCTTTTCCCCACGGGTCCCTTTAATAACCCCAACAGCATTCCTAGGGGGTCAAAAGGGGGATACCTTGCCCCCTTTCATTAAATTCACCCTTCGTTTTTCACCTCTTCTTCTCTCTCGATCCTACCGAGAGACAAGATGGCGGCCGCTCCGGACTGTTTAGAATGTTGACAGACACCGGAGAGCCAATCAGCTTTCTGCGCGCAAAGTTCCGATAAGCGAAAAGTAAGCGGACCGGATCGCTGCCCAGAGCGCTGTTACAGATATATATCTTGATTTAAACGTTAATTTCTCAAAAACTACTGGAGCACATATATTGAGACCTAGCAAAGGCACATCGGGCTAACAGTCCCTACAATTTTGCCAAGTTTCGTGCAAATCCATTCAGCCGTTCGAGCTAAAAGTGAGTCCAACCGCCCTATGGAAAACTCAATGCAAAAAACGCGTTTTGGGACCCCCCTTTTTTCTCAGCCCCACCTTGACGAAACCCCACCAAATTTTCAGGAGCTGCTCAGAAACAAAATGTGCCATTTTCCTGAAAATTTCAGCCGATTCCATCCACAAACGCCAAAGTTATTAGACATAGAATTTTCAAAAGTCCCATAGGGAATTAATCCTAACTATATATACCTACTGGCGATAGCCAGTAGGTAATATATATATGTATATATATATATATATATATGTATATATATATGAACAGAACCCCTCCTGAGTAGAGAGCAGAGGCCACAACAGGGAAACCTTTGGAAGCAGCTTTATTTTCTTTTTTTCTCTTCAAATGGCGAATGCATTTCGGCTGCTGAAACAGCCTTCCTCAGCGCCCAATAGCAGGAGGTTCTTGGTAAGCTGCTGGTAAGTCCTGCCTCCTTAGTTATAGTCTCAGGTTCACTCCGCCCCTTGGTGTGTCAGCTCACCTGGTGTGATTCCGGTATCCTTGTGGACTGCATTACCCAGAATCCAACATCTTGTTACCAGGTAGGTAACGTGAGGGGTATTTTGCAATTTGAATCTTGGTATTGCACGGAGGTGCACGGTCTAAATATCCGCACCTAAGAACCAATGTCCCGCTACAAAATTCTTTTGGAATGCGCTTCCTCCGGTCCCCGTTTGCCACTTCAACCTTTCAGTCCGGACATGTGTAGAGGGGACAGCTTGCCGTTGCGCACCGTCCTGGATGAGGTCTGAATACCTCAGCACTACTGCCCTCTTTAGTTCCGTGATTCAAGGCAGACTCGGAAATTCCATTACCATGGAAGTAAGACGAAGGCACAGCCGTGTCCGTTTTTTCTCCGAGTCTTTTGGGAAGTGGAGGCCTCTGTAGAGCGTCCCTGACAAACGCTGAAATTATGAACAGAACCCCTCCTGAGTAGAGAGCAGAGGCCACAACAGGGAAACCTTTGGAAGCAGCTTTATTTTCTTTTTTTCTCTTCAAATGGCGAATGCATTTCGCCTGCTGAAACAGCCTTCCTCAGCGCCCAATAGCAGGAGGTTCTTGGCAAGCTGCTGGTAAGTCCTGCCTCCTTAGTTATAGTATCAGGTTCACTCCGCCCCTTGGTGTGTCAGCTCACCTGGTGTGATTCCGGTATCCTTGTGGACTGCATTACCCAGAATCCAACATCTTGTTACCAGGTAGGTAACGTGAGGGGTATTTTGCAATTTGAATCTTGGTATTGCACGGAGGTGAACGGTCTAAATATCCGCACCTAAGAACCAATGTCCCGCTACAAAATTCTTTTGGAATGCGCTTCCTCCGGTCCCCGTTTGCCACTTCAACCTTTCAGTCCGGACATGTGTAGAGGGGACAGCTTGCCGTTGCGCACCGTCCTGGATGAGGTCTGAATACCTCAGCACTACTGCCCTCTTTAGTTCCGTGATTCAAGGCAGACTCGGAAATTCCATTACCTTGGAAGTAAGACGAAGGCACAGCCGTGTCAGTTTTTTCTCCGAGTCTTTTGGGAAGTGGAGGCCTCTGTAGAGCGTCCCTGACAAACGCTGAAATTATGAACAGAACCCCTCCTGAGTAGAGAGCAGAGGCCACAACAGGGAAACCTTTGGAAGCAGCTTCATTTTCTTTTTTTCTCTTCAAATGGCGAATGCATTTCGGCTGCTGAAACAGCCTTCCTCAGCGCCCAATAGCAGGAGGTTCTTGGCAAGCTGCTGGTAAGTCCTGCCTCCTTAGTTATAGTCTCAGGTTCACTCCGCCCCTTGGTGTGTCAGCTCACCTGGTGTGATTCCGGTATCCTTGTGGACTGCATTACCCAGAATCCAACATCTTGTTACCAGGTAGGTAACGTGAGGGGTATTTTGCAATTTGAATCTTGGTATTGCACGGAGGTGCACGGTCTAAATATCCGCACCTAAGAACCAATGTCCCGCTACAAAATTCTTTTGGAATGCGCTTCCTCCGGTCCCCGTTTGCCACTTCAACCTTTCAGTCCGGACATGTGTAGAGGGGACAGCTTGCCGTTGCGCACCGTCCTGGATGAGGTCTGAATACCTCAGCACTACTGCCCTCTTTAGTTCCGTGATTCAAGGCAGACTCGGAAATTCCATTACCATGGAAGTAAGACGAAGGCACAGCCGTGTCAGTTTTTTCTCCGAGTCTTTTGGGAAGTGGAGGCCTCTGTAGAGCGTCCCTGACAAACGCTGAAATTATGAACAGAACCCCTCCTGAGTAGAGAGCAGAGGCCACAACAGGGAAACCTTTGGAAGCAGCTTTATTTTCTTTTTTTCTCTTCAAATGGCGAATGCATTTCGGCTGCTGAAACAGCCTTCCTCAGCGCCCAATAGCAGGAGGTTCTTGGCAAGCTGCTGGTAAGTCCTGCCTCCTTAGTTATAGTCTCAGGTTCACTCCGCCCCTTGGTGTGTCAGCTCACCTGGTGTGATTCCGGTATCCTTGTGGACTGCATTACCCAGAATCCAACATCTTGTTACCAGGTAGGTAACGTGAGGGGTATTTTGCAATTTGAATCTTGGTATTGCACGGAGGTGCACGGTCTAAATATCCGCACCTAAGAACCAATGTCCCGCTACAAAATTCTTTTGGAATGCGCTTCCTCCGGTCCCCGTTTGCCACTTCAACCTTTCAGTCCGGACATGTGTAGAGGGGACAGCTTGCCGTTGCGCACCGTCCTGGATGAGGTCTGAATACCTCAGCACTACTGCCCTCTTTAGTTCCGTGATTCAAGGCAGACTCGGAAATTCCATTACCATGGAAGTAAGACGAAGGCACAGCCGTGTCAGTTTTTTCTCCGAGTCTTTTGGGAAGTGGAGGCCTCTGTAGAGCGTCCCTGACAAACGCTGAAATTATGAACAGAACCCCTCCTGAGTAGAGAGCAGAGGCCACAACAGGGAAACCTTTGGAAGCAGCTTTATTTTCTTTTTTTCTCTTCAAATGGCGAATGCATTTCGGCTGCTGAAACAGCCTTCCTCAGCGCCCAATAGCAGGAGGTTCTTGGCAACCTGCTGGTAAGTCCTGCCTCCTAAGTTATAGTCTCAGGTTCACTCCGCCCCTTGGTGTGTCAGCTCACCTGGTGTGATTCCGGTATCCTTGTGGACTGCATTACCCAGAATCCAACATCTTGTTACCAGGTAGGTAACGTGAGGGGTATTTTGCAATTTGAATCTTGGTATTGCGCGGAGGTGCACGGTCTAAATATCCGCACCTAAGAACCAATGTCCCGCTACAAAATTCTTTTGGAATGCGCTTCCTCCGGTCCCCGTTTGCCACTTCAACCTTTCAGTCCGGACATGTGTAGAGGGGACAGCTTGCCGTTGCGCACCGTCCTGGATGAGGTCTGAATACCTCAGCACTACTGCCCTCTTTAGTTCCGTGATTCAAGGCAGACTCGGAAATTCCATTACCATGGAAGTAAGACGAAGGCACAGCCGTGTCAGTTTTTTCTCCGAGTCTTTTGGGAAGTGGAGGCCTCTGTAGAGCGTCCCTGACAAACGCTGAAATTATGAACAGAACCCCTCCTGAGTAGAGAGCAGAGGCCACAACAGGGAAACCTTTGGAAGCAGCTTTATTTTCTTTTTTTCTCTTCAAATGGCGAATGCATTTCGGCTGCTGAAACAGCCTTCCTCAGCGCCCAATAGCAGGAGGTTCTTGGCAAGCTGCTGGTAAGTCCTGCCTCCTTAGTTATAGTCTCAGGTTCACTCCGCCCCTTGGTGTGTCAGCTCACCTGGTGTGATTCCGGTATCCTTGTGGACTGCATTACCCAGAATCCAACATCTTGTTACCAGGTAGGTAACGTGAGGGGTATTTTGCAATTTGAATCTTGGTATTGCACGGAGGTGCACGGTCTAAATATCCGCACCTAAGAACCAATGTCCCGCTACAAAATTCTTTTGGAATGCGCTTCCTCCGGTCCCCGTTTGCCACTTCAACCTTTCAGTCCGGACATGTGTAGAGGGGACAGCTTGCCGTTGCGCACCGTCCTGGATGACGTCTGAATACCTCAGCACTACTGCCCTCTTTAGTTCCGTGATTCAAGGCAGACTCGGAAATTCCATTACCATGGAAGTAAGACGAAGGCACAGCCGTGTCAGTTTTTTCTCCGAGTCTTTTGGGAAGTGGAGGCCTCTGTAGAGCGTCCCTGACAAACGCTGAAATTATGAACAGAACCCCTCCTGAGTAGAGAGCAGAGGCCACAACAGGGAAACCTTTGGAAGCAGCTTTATTTTCTTTTTTTCTCTTCAAATGGCGAATGCATTTCGGCTGCTGAAACAGCCTTCCTCAGCGCCCAATAGCAGGTGGTTCTTGGCAAGCTGCTGGTAAGTCCTGCCTCCTTAGTTATAGTCTCAGGTTCACTCCGCCCCTTGGTGTGTCAGCTCACCTGGTGTGATTCCGGTATCCTTGTGGACTGCATTACCCAGAATCCAACATCTTGTTACCAGGTAGGTAACGTGAGGGGTATTTTGCAATTTGAATCTTGGTATTGCACGGAGGTGCACGGTCTAAATATCCGCACCTAAGAACCAATGTCCCGCTACAAAATTCTTTTGGAATGCGTTTCCTCCGGTCCCCGTTTGCCACTTCAACCTTTCAGTCCGGACATGTGTAGAGGGGACAGCTTGCCGTTGCGCACCGTCCTGGATGAGGTCTGAATACCTCAGCACTACTGCCCTCTTTAGTTCCGTGATTCAAGGCAGACTCGGAAATTCCATTACCATGGAAGTAAGACGAAGGCACAGCCGTGTCAGTTTTTTCTCCGAGTCTTTTGGGAAGTGGAGGCCTCTGTAGAGCGTCCCTGACAAACGCTGAAATTATGAACAGAACCCCTCCTGAGTAGAGAGCAGAGGCCACAACAGGGAAACCTTTGGAAGCAGCTTTATTTTCTTTTTTTCTCTTCAAATGGCGAATGCATTTCGGCTGCTGAAACAGCCTTCCTCAGCGCCCAATAGCAGGAGGTTCTTGGCAAGCTGCTGGTAAGTCCTGCCTCCTTAGTTATAGTATCAGGTTCACTCCGCCCCTTGGTGTGTCAGCTCACCTGGTGTGATTCCGGTATCCTTGTGGACTGCATTACCCAGAATCCAACATCTTGTTACCAGGTAGGTAACGTGAGGGGTATTTTGCAATTTGAATCTTGGTATTGCACGGAGGTGCACGGTCTAAATATCCGCACCTAAGAACCAATGTCCCGCTACAAAATTCTTTTGGAATGCGCTTCCTCCGGTCCCCGTTTGCCACTTCAACCTTTCAGTCCGGACATGTGTAGAGGGGACAGCTTGCCGTTGCGCACCGTCCTGGATGAGGTCTGAATACCTCAGCACTACTGCCCTCTTTAGTTCCGTGATTCAAGGCAGACTCGGAAATTCCATTACCTTGGAAGTAAGACGAAGGCACAGCCGTGTCAGTTTTTTCTCCGAGTCTTTTGGGAAGTGGAGGCCTCTGTAGAGCGTCCCTGACAAACGCTGAAATTATGAACAGAACCCCTCCTGAGTAGAGAGCAGAGGCCACAACAGGGAAACCTTTGGAAGCAGCTTCATTTTCTTTTTTTCTCTTCAAATGGCGAATGCATTTCGGCTGCTGAAACAGCCTTCCTCAGCGCCCAATAGCAGGAGGTTCTTGGCAAGCTGCTGGTAAGTCCTGCCTCCTTAGTTATAGTCTCAGGTTCACTCCGCCCCTTGGTGTGTCAGCTCACCTGGTGTGATTCCGGTATCCTTGTGGACTGCATTACCCAGAATCCAACATCTTGTTACCAGGTAGGTAACGTGAGGGGTATTTTGCAATTTGAATCTTGGTATTGCACGGAGGTGCACGGTCTAAATATCCGCACCTAAGAACCAATGTCCCGCTACAAAATTCTTTTGGAATGCGCTTCCTCCGGTCCCCGTTTGCCACTTCAACCTTTCAGTCCGGACATGTGTAGAGGGGACAGCTTGCCGTTGCGCACCGTCCTGGATGAGGTCTGAATACCTCAGCACTACTGCCCTCTTTAGTTCCGTGATTCAAGGCAGACTCGGAAATTCCATTACCATGGAAGTAAGACGAAGGCACAGCCGTGTCAGTTTTTTCTCCGAGTCTTTTGGGAAGTGGAGGCCTCTGTAGAGCGTCCCTGACAAACGCTGAAATTATGAACAGAACCCCTCCTGAGTAGAGAGCAGAGGCCACAACAGGGAAACCTTTGGAAGCAGCTTTATTTTCTTTTTTTCTCTTCAAATGGCGAATGCATTTCGGCTGCTGAAACCGCCTTCCTCAGCGCCCAATAGCAGGAGGTTCTTGGCAAGCTGCTGGTAAGTCCTGCCTCCTTAGTTATAGTCTCAGGTTCACTCCGCCCCTTGGTGTGTCAGCTCACCTGGTGTGATTCCGGTATCCTTGTGGACTGCATTACCCAGAATCCAACATCTTGTTACCAGGTAGGTAACGTGAGGGGTATTTTGCAATTTGAATCTTGGTATTGCACGGAGGTGCACGGTCTAAATATCCGCACCTAAGAACCAATGTCCCGCTACAAAATTCTTTTGGAATGCGCTTCCTCCGGTCCCCGTTTGCCACTTCAACCTTTCAGTCCGGACATGTGTAGAGGGGACAGCTTGCCGTTGCGCACCGTCCTGGATGAGGTCTGAATACCTCAGCACTACTGCCCTCTTTAGTTCCGTGATTCAAGGCAGACTCGGAAATTCCATTACCGCGGAAGTAAGACGAAGGCACAGCCGTGTCAGTTTTTTCTCCGAGTCTTTTGGGAAGTGGAGGCCTCTGTAGAGCGTCCCTGACAAACGCTGAAATTATGAACAGAACCCCTCCTGAGTAGAGAGCAGAGGCCACAACAGGGAAACCTTTGGAAGCAGCTTTATTTTCTTTTTTTCTCTTCAAATGGCGAATGCATTTCGGCTGCTGAAACAGCCTTCCTCAGCGCCCAATAGCAGGAGGTTCTTGGCAACCTGCTGGTAAGTCCTGCCTCCTAAGTTATAGTCTCAGGTTCACTCCGCCCCTTGGTGTGTCAGCTCACCTGGTGTGATTCCGGTATCCTTGTGGACTGCATTACCCAGAATCCAACATCTTGTTACCAGGTAGGTAACGTGAGGGGTATTTTGCAATTTGAATCTTGGTATTGCGCGGAGGTGCACGGTCTAAATATCCGCACCTAAGAACCAATGTCCCGCTACAAAATTCTTTTGGAATGCGCTTCCTCCGGTCCCCGTTTGCCACTTCAACCTTTCAGTCCGGACATGTGTAGAGGGGACAGCTTGCCGTTGCGCACCGTCCTGGATGAGGTCTGAATACCTCAGCACTACTGCCCTCTTTAGTTCCGTGATTCAAGGCAGACTCGGAAATTCCATTACCATGGAAGTAAGACGAAGGCACAGCCGTGTCAGTTTTTTCTCCGAGTCTTTTGGGAAGTGGAGGCCTCTGTAGAGCGTCCCTGACAAACGCTGAAATTATGAACAGAACCCCTCCTGAGTAGAGAGCAGAGGCCACAACAGGGAAACCTTTGGAAGCAGCTTTATTTTCTTTTTTTCTCTTCAAATGGCGAATGCATTTCGGCTGCTGAAACAGCCTTCCTCAGCGCCCAATAGCAGGAGGTTCTTGGCAAGCTGCTGGTAAGTCCTGCCTCCTTAGTTATAGTCTCAGGTTCACTCCGCCCCTTGGTGTGTCAGCTCACCTGGTGTGATTCCGGTATCCTTGTGGACTGCATTACCCAGAATCCAACATCTTGTTACCAGGTAGGTAACGTGAGGGGTATTTTGCAATTTGAATCTTGGTATTGCACGGAGGTGCACGGTCTAAATATCCGCACCTAAGAACCAATGTCCCGCTACAAAATTCTTTTGGAATGCGCTTCCTCCGGTCCCCGTTTGCCACTTCAACCTTTCAGTCCGGACATGTGTAGAGGGGACAGCTTGCCGTTGCGCACCGTCCTGGATGACGTCTGAATACCTCAGCACTACTGCCCTCTTTAGTTCCGTGATTCAAGGCAGACTCGGAAATTCCATTACCATGGAAGTAAGACGAAGGCACAGCCGTGTCAGTTTTTTCTCCGAGTCTTTTGGGAAGTGGAGGCCTCTGTAGAGCGTCCCTGACAAACGCTGAAATTATGAACAGAACCCCTCCTGAGTAGAGAGCAGAGGCCACAACAGGGAAACCTTTGGAAGCAGCTTTATTTTCTTTTTTTCTCTTCAAATGGCGAATGCATTTCGGCTGCTGAAACAGCCTTCCTCAGCGCCCAATAGCAGGTGGTTCTTGGCAAGCTGCTGGTAAGTCCTGCCTCCTTAGTTATAGTCTCAGGTTCACTCCGCCCCTTGGTGTGTCAGCTCACCTGGTGTGATTCCGGTATCCTTGTGGACTGCATTACCCAGAATCCAACATCTTGTTACCAGGTAGGTAACGTGAGGGGTATTTTGCAATTTGAATCTTGGTATTGCACGGAGGTGCACGGTCTAAATATCCGCACCTAAGAACCAATGTCCCGCTACAAAATTCTTTTGGAATGCGTTTCCTCCGGTCCCCGTTTGCCACTTCAACCTTTCAGTCCGGACATGTGTAGAGGGGACAGCTTGCCGTTGCGCACCGTCCTGGATGAGGTCTGAATACCTCAGCACTACTGCCCTCTTTAGTTCCGTGATTCAAGGCAGACTCGGAAATTCCATTACCATGGAAGTAAGACGAAGGCACAGCCGTGTCAGTTTTTTCTCCGAGTCTTTTGGGAAGTGGAGGCCTCTGTAGAGCGTCCCTGACAAACGCTGAAATTATGAACAGAACCCCTCCTGAGTAGAGAGCAGAGGCCACAACAGGGAAACCTTTGGAAGCAGCTTTATTTTCTTTTTTTCTCTTCAAATGGCGAATGCATTTCGGCTGCTGAAACAGCCTTCCTCAGCGCCCAATAGCAGGAGGTTCTTGGCAAGCTGCTGGTAAGTCCTGCCTCCTTAGTTATAGTCTCAGGTTCACTCCGCCCCTTGGTGTGTCAGCTCACCTGGTGTGATTCCGGTATCCTTGTGGACTGCATTACCCAGAATCCAACATCTTGTTACCAGGTAGGTAACGTGAGGGGTATTTTGCAATTTGAATCTTGGTATTGCACGGAGGTGCACGGTCTAAATATCCGCACCTAAGAACCAATGTCCCGCTACAAAATTCTTTTGGAATGCGCTTCCTCCGGTCCCCGTTTGCCACTTCAACCTTTCAGTCCGGACATGTGTAGAGGGGACAGCTTGCCGTTGCGCACCGTCCTGGATGAGGTCTGAATACCTCAGCACTACTGCCCTCTTTAGTTCCGTGATTCAAGGCAGACTCGGAAATTCCATTACCATGGAAGTAAGACGAAGGCACAGCCGTGTCCGTTTTTTCTCTGAGTCTTTTGGGAAGTGGAGGCCTCTGTAGAGCGTCCCTGACAAACGCTGAAATTATGAACAGAACCCCTCCTGAGTAGAGAGCAGAGGCCACAACAGGGAAACCTTTGGAAGCAGCTTTATTTTCTTTTTTTCTCTTCAAATGGCGAATGCATTTCGGCTGCTGAAACAGCCTTCCTCAGCGCCCAATAGCAGGAGGTTCTTGGCAAGCTGCTGGTAAGTCCTGCCTCCTTAGTTATAGTCTCAGGTTCACTCCGCCCCTTGGTGTGTCAGCTCACCTGGTGTGATTCCGGTATCCTTGTGGACTGCATTACCCAGAATCCAACATCTTGTTACCAGGTAGGTAACGTGAGGGGTATTTTGCAATTTGAATCTTGGTATTGCACGGAGGTGCACGGTCTAAATATCCGCACCTAAGAACCAATGTCCCGCTACAAAATTCTTTTGGAATGCGCTTCCTCCGGTCCCCGTTTGCCACTTCAACCTTTCAGTCCGGACATGTGTAGAGGGGACAGCTTGCGTTGCGCACCGTCCTGGATGAGGTCTGAATACCTCAGCACTACTGCCCTCTTTAGTTCCGTGATTCAAGGCAGACTCGGAAATTCCATTACCATGGAAGTAAGACGAAGGCACAGCCGTGTCAGTTTTTTCTCCGAGTCTTTTGGGAAGTGGAGGCCTCTGTAGAGCGTCCCTGACAAACGCTGAAATTATGAACAGAACCCCTCCTGAGTAGAGAGCAGAGGCCACAACAGGGAAACCTTTGGAAGCAGCTTTATTTTCTTTTTTTCTCTTCAAATGGCGAATGCATTTCGGCTGCTGAAACAGCCTTCCTCAGCGCCCAATAGCAGGAGGTTCTTGGCAAGCTGCTGGTAAGTCCTGCCTCCTTAGTTATAGTCTCAGGTTCACTCCGCCCCTTGGTGTGTCAGCTCACCTGGTGTGATTCCGGTATCCTTGTGGACTGCATTACCCAGAATCCAACATCTTGTTACCAGGTAGGTAACGTGAGGGGTATTTTGCAATTTGAATCTTGGTATTGCACGGAGGTGCACGGTCTAAATATCCGCACCTAAGAACCAATGTCCCGCTACAAAATTCTTTTGGAATGCGCTTCCTCCGGTCCCCGTTTGCCACTTCAACCTTTCAGTCCGGACATGTGTAGAGGGGACAGCTTGCCGTTGCGCACCGTCCTGGATGAGGTCTGAATACCTCAGCACTACTGCCCTCTTTAGTTCCGTGATTCAAGGCAGACTCGGAAATTCCATTACCATGGAAGTAAGACGAAGGCACAGCCGTGTCAGTTTTTTCTCCGAGTCTTTTGGGAAGTGGAGACCTCTGTAGAGCGTCCCTGACAAACGCTGAAATTATGAACAGAACCCCTCCTGAGTAGAGAGCAGAGGCCACAACAGGGAAACCTTTGGAAGCAGCTTTATTTTCTTTTTTTCTCTTCAAATGGCGAATGCATTTCGGCTGCTGAAACAGCCTTCCTCAGCGCCCAATAGCAGGAGGTTCTTGGCAAGCTGCTGGTAAGTCCTGCCTCCTTAGTTATAGTCTCAGGTTCACTCCGCCCCTTGGTGTGTCAGCTCACCTGGTGTGATTCCGGTATCCTTGTGGACTGCATTACCCAGAATCCAACATCTTGTTACCAGGTAGGTAACGTGAGGGGTATTTTGCAATTTGAATCTTGGTATTGCACGGAGGTGCACGGTCTAAATATCCGCACCTAAGAACCAATGTCCCGCTACAAAATTCTTTTGGAATGCGCTTCCTCCGGTCCCCGTTTGCCACTTCAACCTTTCAGTCCGGACATGTGTAGAGGGGACAGCTTGCCGTTGCGCACCGTCCTGGATGAGGTCTGAATACCTCAGCACTACTGCCCTCTTTAGTTCCGTGATTCAAGGCAGACTCGGAAATTCCATTACCATGGAAGTAAGACGAAGGCACAGCCGTGTCAGTTTTTTCTCCGAGTCTTTTGGGAAGTGGAGGCCTCTGTAGAGCGTCCCTGACAAACGCTGAAATTATGAACAGAACCCCTCCTGAGTAGAGAGCAGAGGCCACAACAGGGAAACCTTTGGAAGCAGCTTTATTTTCTTTTTTTCTCTTCAAATGGCGAATGCATTTCGGCTGCTGAAACAGCCTTCCTCAGCGCCCAATAGCAGGAGGTTCTTGGCAAGCTGCTGGTAAGTCCTGCCTCCTTAGTTATAGTCTCAGGTTCACTCCGCCCCTTGGTGTGTCAGCTCACCTGGTGTGATTCCGGTATCCCTGTGGACTGCATTACCCAGAATCCAACATCTTGTTACCAGGTAGGTAACGTGAGGGGTATTTTGCAATTTGAATCTTGGTATTGCACGGAGGTGCACGGTCTAAATATCCGCACCTAAGAACCAATGTCCCGCTACAAAATTCTTTTGGAATGCGCTTCCTCCGGTCCCCGTTTGCCACTTCAACCTTTCAGTCCGGACATGTGTAGAGGGGACAGCTTGCCGTTGCGCACCGTCCTGGATGAGGTCTGAATACCTCAGCACTACTGCCCTCTTTAGTTCCGTGATTCAAGGCAGACTCGGAAATTCCATTACCATGGAAGTAAGACGAAGGCACAGCCGTGTCAGTTTTTTCTCCGAGTCTTTTGGGAAGTGGAGGCCTCTGTAGAGCGTCCCTGACAAACGCTGAAATTATGAACAGAACCCCTCCTGAGTAGAGAGCAGAGGCCACAACAGGGAAACCTTTGGAAGCAGCTTTATTTTCTTTTTTTCTCTTCAAATGGCGAATGCATTTCGGCTGCTGAAACAGCCTTCCTCAGCGCCCAATAGCAGGAGGTTCTTGGCAAGCTGCTGGTAAGTCCTGCCTCCTTAGTTATAGTCTCAGGTTCACTCCGCCCCTTGGTGTGTCAGCTCACCTGGTGTGATTCCGGTATCCTTGTGGACTGCATTACCCAGAATCCAACATCTTGTTACCAGGTAGGTAACGTGAGGGGTATTTTGCAATTTGAATCTTGGTATTGCACGGAGGTGCACGGTCTAAATATCCGCACCTAAGAACCAATGTCCCGCTACAAAATTCTTTTGGAATGCGCTTCCTCCGGTCCCCGTTTGCCACTTCAACCTTTCAGTCCGGACATGTGTAGAGGGGACAGCTTGCGTTGCGCACCGTCCTGGATGAGGTCTGAATACCTCAGCACTACTGCCCTCTTTAGTTCCGTGATTCAAGGCAGACTCGGAAATTCCATTACCATGGAAGTAAGACGAAGGCACAGCCGTGTCAGTTTTTTCTCCGAGTCTTTTGGGAAGTGGAGGCCTCTGTAGAGCGTCCCTGACAAACGCTGAAATTATGAACAGAACCCCTCCTGAGTAGAGAGCAGAGGCCACAACAGGGAAACCTTTGGAAGCAGCTTTATTTTCTTTTTTTCTCTTCAAATGGCGAATGCATTTCGGCTGCTGAAACAGCCTTCCTCAGCGCCCAATAGCAGGAGGTTCTTGGCAAGCTGCTGGTAAGTCCTGCCTCCTTAGTTATAGTCTCAGGTTCACTCCGCCCCTTGGTGTGTCAGCTCACCTGGTGTGATTCCGGTATCCTTGTGGACTGCATTACCCAGAATCCAACATCTTGTTACCAGGTAGGTAACGTGAGGGGTATTTTGCAATTTGAATCTTGGTATTGCACGGAGGTGCACGGTCTAAATATCCGCACCTAAGAACCAATGTCCCGCTACAAAATTCTTTTGGAATGCGCTTCCTCCGGTCCCCGTTTGCCACTTCAACCTTTCAGTCCGGACATGTGTAGAGGGGACAGCTTGCCGTTGCGCACCGTCCTGGATGAGGTCTGAATACCTCAGCACTACTGCCCTCTTTAGTTCCGTGATTCAAGGCAGACTCGGAAATTCCATTACCATGGAAGTAAGACGAAGGCACAGCCGTGTCAGTTTTTTCTCCGAGTCTTTTGGGAAGTGGAGACCTCTGTAGAGCGTCCCTGACAAACGCTGAAATTATGAACAGAACCCCTCCTGAGTAGAGAGCAGAGGCCACAACAGGGAAACCTTTGGAAGCAGCTTTATTTTCTTTTTTTCTCTTCAAATGGCGAATGCATTTCGGCTGCTGAAACAGCCTTCCTCAGCGCCCAATAGCAGGAGGTTCTTGGCAAGCTGCTGGTAAGTCCTGCCTCCTTAGTTATAGTCTCAGGTTCACTCCGCCCCTTGGTGTGTCAGCTCACCTGGTGTGATTCCGGTATCCTTGTGGACTGCATTACCCAGAATCCAACATCTTGTTACCAGGTAGGTAACGTGAGGGGTATTTTGCAATTTGAATCTTGGTATTGCACGGAGGTGCACGGTCTAAATATCCGCACCTAAGAACCAATGTCCCGCTACAAAATTCTTTTGGAATGCGCTTCCTCCGGTCCCCGTTTGCCACTTCAACCTTTCAGTCCGGACATGTGTAGAGGGGACAGCTTGCCGTTGCGCACCGTCCTGGATGAGGTCTGAATACCTCAGCACTACTGCCCTCTTTAGTTCCGTGATTCAAGGCAGACTCGGAAATTCCATTACCATGGAAGTAAGACGAAGGCACAGCCGTGTCAGTTTTTTCTCCGAGTCTTTTGGGAAGTGGAGGCCTCTGTAGAGCGTCCCTGACAAACGCTGAAATTATGAACAGAACCCCTCCTGAGTAGAGAGCAGAGGCCACAACAGGGAAACCTTTGGAAGCAGCTTTATTTTCTTTTTTTCTCTTCAAATGGCGAATGCATTTCGGCTGCTGAAACAGCCTTCCTCAGCGCCCAATAGCAGGAGGTTCTTGGCAAGCTGCTGGTAAGTCCTGCCTCCTTAGTTATAGTCTCAGGTTCACTCCGCCCCTTGGTGTGTCAGCTCACCTGGTGTGATTCCGGTATCCCTGTGGACTGCATTACCCAGAATCCAACATCTTGTTACCAGGTAGGTAACGTGAGGGGTATTTTGCAATTTGAATCTTGGTATTGCACGGAGGTGCACGGTCTAAATATCCGCACCTAAGAACCAATGTCCCGCTACAAAATTCTTTTGGAATGCGCTTCCTCCGGTCCCCGTTTGCCACTTCAACCTTTCAGTCCGGACATGTGTAGAGGGGACAGCTTGCCGTTGCGCACCGTCCTGGATGAGGTCTGAATACCTCAGCACTACTGCCCTCTTTAGTTCCGTGATTCAAGGCAGACTCGGAAATTCCATTACCATGGAAGTAAGACGAAGGCACAGCCGTGTCAGTTTTTTCTCCGAGTCTTTTGGGAAGTGGAGGCCTCTGTAGAGCGTCCCTGACAAACGCTGAAATTATGAACAGAACCCCTCCTGAGTAGAGAGCAGAGGCCACAACAGGGAAACCTTTGGAAGCAGCTTTATTTTCTTTTTTTCTCTTCAAATGGCGAATGCATTTCGGCTGCTGAAACAGCCTTCCTCAGCGCCCAATAGCAGGAGGTTCTTGGCAAGCTGCTGGTAAGTCCTGCCTCCTTAGTTATAGTCTCAGGTTCACTCCGCCCCTTGGTGTGTCAGCTCACCTGGTGTGATTCCGGTATCCTTGTGGACTGCATTACCCAGAATCCAACATCTTGTTACCAGGTAGGTAACGTGAGGGGTATTTTGCAATTTGAATCTTGGTATTGCACGGAGGTGCACGGTCTAAATATCCGCACCTAAGAACCAATGTCCCGCTACAAAATTCTTTTGGAATGCGCTTCCTCCGGTCCCCGTTTGCCACTTCAACCTTTCAGTCCGGACATGTGTAGAGGGGACAGCTTGCCGTTGCGCACCGTCCTGGATGAGGTCTGAATACCTCAGCACTACTGCCCTCTTTAGTTCCGTGATTCAAGGCAGACTCGGAAATTCCATTACCATGGAAGTAAGACGAAGGCACAGCCGTGTCAGTTTTTTCTCCGAGTCTTTTGGGAAGTGGAGGCCTCTGTAGAGCGTCCCTGACAAACGCTGAAATTATGAACAGAACCCCTCCTGAGTAGAGAGCAGAGGCCACAACAGGGAAACCTTTGGAAGCAGCTTTATTTTCTTTTTTTCTCTTCAAATGGCGAATGCATTTCGGCTGCTGAAACAGCCTTCCTCAGCGCCCAATAGCAGGAGGTTCTTGGCAAGCTGCTGGTAAGTCCTGCCTCCTTAGTTATAGTCTCAGGTTCACTCCGCCCCTTGGTGTGTCAGCTCACCTGGTGTGATTCCGGTATCCTTGTGGACTGCATTACCCAGAATCCAACATCTTGTTACCAGGTAGGTAACGTGAGGGGTATTTTGCAATTTGAATCTTGGTATTGCACGGAGGTGCACGGTCTAAATATCCGCACCTAAGAACCAATGTCCCGCTACAAAATTCTTTTGGAATGCGCTTCCTCCGGTCCCCGTTTGCCACTTCAACCTTTCAGTCCGGACATGTGTAGAGGGGACAGCTTGCCGTTGCGCACCGTCCTGAATGAGGTCTGAATACCTCAGCACTACTGCCCTCTTTAGTTCCGTGATTCAAGGCAGACTCGGAAATTCCATTACCATGGAAGTAAGACGAAGGCACAGCCGTGTCCGTTTTTTCTCCGAGTCTTTTGGGAAGTGGAGGCCTCTGTAGAGCGTCCCTGACAAACGCTGAAATTATGAACAGAACCCCTCCTGAGTAGAGAGCAGAGGCCACAACAGGGAAACCTTTGGAAGCAGCTTTATTTTCTTTTTTTCTCTTCAAATGGCGAATGCATTTCGGCTGCTGAAACAGCCTTCCTCAGCGCCCAATAGCAGGTGGTTCTTGGCAAGCTGCTGGTAAGTCCTGCCTCCTTAGTTATAGTCTCAGGTTCACTCCGCCCCTTGGTGTGTCAGCTCACCTGGTGTGATTCCGGTATCCTTGTGGACTGCATTACCCAGAATCCAACATCTTGTTACCAGGTAGGTAACGTGAGGGGTATTTTGCAATTTGAATCTTGGTATTGCACGGAGGTGCACGGTCTAAATATCCGCACCTAAGAACCAATGTCCCGCTACAAAATTCTTTTGGAATGCGCTTCCTCCGGTCCCCGTTTGCCACTTCAACCTTTCAGTCCGGACATGTGTAGAGGGGACAGCTTGCCGTTGCGCACCGTCCTGGATGAGGTCTGAATACCTCAGCACTACTGCCCTCTTTAGTTCCGTGATTCAAGGCAGACTCGGAAATTCCATTACCATGGAAGTAAGACGAAGGCACAGCCGTGTCAGTTTTTTCTCCGAGTCTTTTGGGAAGTGGAGGCCTCTGTAGAGCGTCCCTGACAAACGCTGAAATTATGAACAGAACCCCTCCTGAGTAGAGAGCAGAGGCCACAACAGGGAAACCTTTGGAAGCAGCTTTATTTTCTTTTTTTCTCTTCAAATGGCGAATGCATTTCGGCTGCTGAAACAGCCTTCCTCAGCGCCCAATAGCAGGAGGTTCTTGGCAAGCTGCTGGTAAGTCCTGCCTCCTTAGTTATAGTCTCAGGTTCACTCCGCCCCTTGGTGTGTCAGCTCACCTGGTGTGATTCCGGTATCCTTGTGGACTGCATTACCCAGAATCCAACATCTTGTTACCAGGTAGGTAACGTGAGGGGTATTTTGCAATTTGAATCTTGGTATTGCACGGAGGTGCACGGTCTAAATATCCGCACCTAAGAACCAATGTCCCGCTACAAAATTCTTTTGGAATGCGCTTCCTCCGGTCCCCGTTTGCCACTTCAAACTTTCAGTCCGGACATGTGTAGAGGGGACAGCTTGCCGTTGCGCACCGTCCTGGATGAGGTCTGAATACCTCAGCACTACTGCCCTCTTTAGTTCCGTGATTCAAGGCAGACTCGGAAATTCCATTACCATGGAAGTAAGACGAAGGCACAGCCGTGTCAGTTTTTTCTCCGAGTCTTTTGGGAAGTGGAGACCTCTGTAGAGCGTCCCTGACAAACGCTGAAATTATGAACAGAACCCCTCCTGAGTAGAGAGCAGAGGCCACAACAGGGAAACCTTTGGAAGCAGCTTTATTTTCTTTTTTTCTCTTCAAATGGCGAATGCATTTCGGCTGCTGAAACAGCCTTCCTCAGCGCCCAATAGCAGGAGGTTCTTGGCAAGCTGCTGGTAAGTCCTGCCTCCTTAGTTATAGTCTCAGGTTCACTCCGCCCCTTGGTGTGTCAGCTCACCTGGTGTGATTCCGGTATCCTTGTGGACTGCATTACCCAGAATCCAACATCTTGTTACCAGGTAGGTAACGTGAGGGGTATTTTGCAATTTGAATCTTGGTATTGCACGGAGGTGCACGGTCTAAATATCCGCACCTAAGAACCAATGTCCCGCTACAAAATTCTTTTGGAATGCGCTTCCTCCGGTCCCCGTTTGCCACTTCAACCTTTCAGTCCGGACATGTGTAGAGGGGACAGCTTGCCGTTGCGCACCGTCCTGGATGAGGTCTGAATACCTCAGCACTACTGCCCTCTTTAGTTCCGTGATTCAAGGCAGACTCGGAAATTCCATTACCATGGAAGTAAGACGAAGGCACAGCCGTGTCAGTTTTTTCTCCGAGTCTTTTGGGAAGTGGAGGCCTCTGTAGAGCGTCCCTGACAAACGCTGAAATTATGAACAGAACCCCTCCTGAGTAGAGAGCAGAGGCCACAACAGGGAAACCTTTGGAAGCAGCTTTATTTTCTTTTTTTCTCTTCAAATGGCGAATGCATTTCGGCTGCTGAAACAGCCTTCCTCAGCGCCCAATAGCAGGAGGTTCTTGGCAAGCTGCTGGTAAGTCCTGCCTCCTTAGTTATAGTCTCAGGTTCACTCCGCCCCTTGGTGTGTCAGCTCACCTGGTGTGATTCCGGTATCCTTGTGGACTGCATTACCCAGAATCCAACATCTTGTTACCAGGTAGGTAACGTGAGGGGTATTTTGCAATTTGAATCTTGGTATTGCACGGAGGTGCACGGTCTAAATATCCGCACCTAAGAACCAATGTCCCGCTACAAAATTCTTTTGGAATGCGCTTCCTCCGGTCCCCGTTTGCCACTTCAACCTTTCAGTCCGGACATGTGTAGAGGGGACAGCTTGCCGTTGCGCACCGTCCTGGATGAGGTCTGAATACCTCAGCACTACTGCCCTCTTTAGTTCCGTGATTCAAGGCAGACTCGGAAATTCCATTACCATGGAAGTAAGACGAAGGCACAGCCGTGTCAGTTTTTTCTCCGAGTCTTTTGGGAAGTGGAGGCCTCTGTAGAGCGTCCCTGACAAACGCTGAAATTATGAACAGAACCCCTCCTGAGTAGAGAGCAGAGGCCACAACAGGGAAACCTTTGGAAGCAGCTTTATTTTCTTTTTTTCTCTTCAAATGGCGAATGCATTTCGGCTGCTGAAACAGCCTTCCTCAGCGCCCAATAGCAGGAGGTTCTTGGCAAGCTGCTGGTAAGTCCTGCCTCCTTAGTTATAGTCTCAGGTTCACTCCGCCCCTTGGTGTGTCAGCTCACCTGGTGTGATTCCGGTATCCTTGTGGACTGCATTACCCAGAATCCAACATCTTGTTACCAGGTAGGTAACGTGAGGGGTATTTTGCAATTTGAATCTTGGTATTGCACGGAGGTGCACGGTCTAAATATCCGCACCTAAGAACCAATGTCCCGCTACAAAATTCTTTTGGAATGCGCTTCCTCCGGTCCCCGTTTGCCACTTCAACCTTTCAGTCCGGACATGTGTAGAGGGGACAGCTTGCCGTTGCGCACCGTCCTGGATGAGGTCTGAATACCTCAGCACTACTGCCCTCTTTAGTTCCGTGATTCAAGGCAGACTCGGAAATTCCATTACCATGGAAGTAAGACGAAGGCACAGCCGTGTCCGTTTTTTCTCCGAGTCTTTTGGGAAGTGGAGGCCTCTGTAGAGCGTCCCTGACAAACGCTGAAATTATGAACAGAACCCCTCCTGAGTAGAGAGCAGAGGCCACAACAGGGAAACCTTTGGAAGCAGCTTTATTTTCTTTTTTTCTCTTCAAATGGCGAATGCATTTCGGCTGCTGAAACAGCCTTCCTCAGCGCCCAATAGCAGGAGGTTCTTGGCAAGCTGCTGGTAAGTCCTGCCTCCTTAGTTATAGTCTCAGGTTCACTCCGCCCCTTGGTGTGTCAGCTCACCTGGTGTGATTCCGGTATCCTTGTGGACTGCATTACCCAGAATCCAACATCTTGTTACCAGGTAGGTAACGTGAGGGGTATTTTGCAATTTGAATCTTGGTATTGCACGGAGGTGCACGGTCTAAATATCCGCACCTAAGAACCAATGTCCCGCTACAAAATTCTTTTGGAATGCGCTTCCTCCGGTCCCCGTTTGCCACTTCAACCTTTCAGTCCGGACATGTGTAGAGGGGACAGCTTGCCGTTGCGCACCGTCCTGGATGAGGTCTGAATACCTCAGCACTACTGCCCTCTTTAGTTCCGTGATTCAAGGCAGACTCGGAAATTCCATTACCATGGAAGTAAGACGAAGGCACAGCCGTGTCAGTTTTTTCTCCGAGTCTTTTGGGAAGTGGAGGCCTCTGTAGAGCGTCCCTGACAAACGCTGAAATTATGAACAGAACCCCTCCTGAGTAGAGAGCAGAGGCCACAACAGGGAAACCTTTGGAAGCAGCTTTATTTTCTTTTTTTCTCTTCAAATGGCGAATGCATTTCGGCTGCTGAAACAGCCTTCCTCCGCGCCCAATAGCAGGAGGTTCTTGGCAAGCTGCTGGTAAGTCCTGCCTCCTTAGTTATAGTCTCAGGTTCACTCCGCCCCTTGGTGTGTCAGCTCACCTGGTGTGATTCCGGTATCCTTGTGGACTGCATTACCCAGAATCCAACATCTTGTTACCAGGTAGGTAACGTGAGGGGTATTTTGCAATTTGAATCTTGGTATTGCACGGAGGTGCACGGTCTAAATATCCGCACCTAAGAACCAATGTCCCGCTACAAAATTCTTTTGGAATGCGCTTCCTCCGGTCCCCGTTTGCCACTTCAACCTTTCAGTCCGGACATGTGTAGAGGGGACAGCTTGCCGTTGCGCACCGTCCTGGATGAGGTCTGAATACCTCAGCACTACTGCCCTCTTTAGTTCCGTGATTCAAGGCAGACTCGGAAATTCCATTACCATGGAAGTAAGACGAAGGCACAGCCGTGTCAGTTTTTTCTCCGAGTCTTTTGGGAAGTGGAGACCTCTGTAGAGCGTCCCTGACAAACGCTGAAATTATGAACAGAACCCCTCCTGAGTAGAGAGCAGAGGCCACAACAGGGAAACCTTTGGAAGCAGCTTTATTTTCTTTTTTTCTCTTCAAATGGCGAATGCATTTCGGCTGCTGAAACAGCCTTCCTCAGCGCCCAATAGCAGGAGGTTCTTGGCAAGCTGCTGGTAAGTCCTGCCTCCTTAGTTATAGTCTCAGGTTCACTCCGCCCCTTGGTGTGTCAGCTCACCTGGTGTGATTCCGGTATCCTTGTGGACTGCATTACCCAGAATCCAACATCTTGTTACCAGGTAGGTAACGTGAGGGGTATTTTGCAATTTGAATCTTGGTATTGCACGGAGGTGCACGGTCTAAATATCCGCACCTAAGAACCAATGTCCCGCTACAAAATTCTTTTGGAATGCGCTTCCTCCGGTCCCCGTTTGCCACTTCAACCTTTCAGTCCGGACATGTGTAGAGGGGACAGCTTGCCGTTGCGCACCGTCCTGGATGAGGTCTGAATACCTCAGCACTACTGCCCTCTTTAGTTCCGTGATTCAAGGCAGACTCGGAAATTCCATTACCATGGAAGTAAGACGAAGGCACAGCCGTGTCAGTTTTTTCTCCGAGTCTTTTGGGAAGTGGAGGCCTCTGTAGAGCGTCCCTGACAAACGCTGAAATTATGAACAGAACCCCTCCTGAGTAGAGAGCAGAGGCCACAACAGGGAAACCTTTGGAAGCAGCTTTATTTTCTTTTTTTCTCTTCAAATGGCGAATGCATTTCGGCTGCTGAAACAGCCTTCCTCAGCGCCCAATAGCAGGAGGTTCTTGGCAAGCTGCTGGTAAGTCCTGCCTCCTTAGTTATAGTCTCAGGTTCACTCCGCCCCTTGGTGTGTCAGCTCACCTGGTGTGATTCCGGTATCCTTGTGGACTGCATTACCCAGAATCCAACATCTTGTTACCAGGTAGGTAACGTGAGGGGTATTTTGCAATTTGAATCTTGGTATTGCACGGAGGTGCACGGTCTAAATATCCGCACCTAAGAACCAATGTCCCGCTACAAAATTCTTTTGGAATGCGCTTCCTCCGGTCCCCGTTTGCCACTTCAACCTTTCAGTCCGGACATGTGTAGAGGGGACAGCTTGCCGTTGCGCACCGTCCTGGATGAGGTCTGAATACCTCAGCACTACTGCCCTCTTTAGTTCCGTGATTCAAGGCAGACTCGGAAATTCCATTACCATGGAAGTAAGACGAAGGCACAGCCGTGTCAGTTTTTTCTCCGAGTCTTTTGGGAAGTGGAGGCCTCTGTAGAGCGTCCCTGACAAACGCTGAAATTATGAACAGAACCCCTCCTGAGTAGAGAGCAGAGGCCACAACAGGGAAACCTTTGGAAGCAGCTTTATTTTCTTTTTTTCTCTTCAAATGGCGAATGCATTTCGGCTGCTGAAACAGCCTTCCTCAGCGCCCAATAGCAGGAGGTTCTTGGCAAGCTGCTGGTAAGTCCTGCCTCCTTAGTTATAGTCTCAGGTTCACTCCGCCCCTTGGTGTGTCAGCTCACCTGGTGTGATTCCGGTATCCTTGTGGACTGCATTACCCAGAATCCAACATCTTGTTACCAGGTAGGTAACGTGAGGGGTATTTTGCAATTTGAATCTTGGTATTGCACGGAGGTGCACGGTCTAAATATCCGCACCTAAGAACCAATGTCCCGCTACAAAATTCTTTTGGAATGCGCTTCCTCCGGTCCCCGTTTGCCACTTCAACCTTTCAGTCCGGACATGTGTAGAGGGGACAGCTTGCCGTTGCGCACCGTCCTGGATGAGGTCTGAATACCTCAGCACTACTGCCCTCTTTAGTTCCGTGATTCAAGGCAGACTCGGAAATTCCATTACCATGGAAGTAAGACGAAGGCACAGCCGTGTCAGTTTTTTCTCCGAGTCTTTTGGGAAGTGGAGGCCTCTGTAGAGCGTCCCTGACAAACGCTGAAATTATGAACAGAACCCCTCCTGAGTAGAGAGCAGAGGCCACAACAGGGAAACCTTTGGAAGCAGCTTTATTTTCTTTTTTTCTCTTCAAATGGCGAATGCATTTCGGCTGCTGAAACAGCCTTCCTCAGCGCCCAATAGCAGGAGGTTCTTGGCAAGCTGCTGGTAAGTCCTGCCTCCTTAGTTATAGTCTCAGGTTCACTCCGCCCCTTGGTGTGTCAGCTCACCTGGTGTGATTCCGGTATCCTTGTGGACTGCATTACCCAGAATCCAACATCTTGTTACCAGGTAGGTAACGTGAGGGGTATTTTGCAATTTGAATCTTGGTATTGCACGGAGGTGCACGGTCTAAATATCCGCACCTAAGAACCAATGTCCCGCTACAAAATTCTTTTGGAATGCGCTTCCTCCGGTCCCCGTTTGCCACTTCAACCTTTCAGTCCGGACATGTGTAGAGGGGACAGCTTGCCGTTGCGCACCGTCCTGGATGAGGTCTGAATACCTCAGCACTACTGCCCTCTTT
The DNA here is from genome assembly GCF_964263255.1 of Lissotriton vulgaris. Classification (NCBI taxonomy): domain Eukaryota; kingdom Metazoa; phylum Chordata; class Amphibia; order Caudata; family Salamandridae; genus Lissotriton; species Lissotriton vulgaris. The sequence goes on from NW_028253505.1 coordinate 144,749, forward strand.
AGTTCCGTGATTCAAGGCAGACTCGGAAATTCCATTACCATGGAAGTAAGACGAAGGCACAGCCGTGTCCGTTTTTTCTCCGAGTCTTTTGGGAAGTGGAGGCCTCTGTAGAGCGTCCCTGACAAACGCTGAAATTATGAACAGAACCCCTCCTGAGTAGAGAGCAGAGGCCACAACAGGGAAACCTTTGGAAGCAGCTTTATTTTCTTTTTTTCTCTTCAAATGGCGAATGCATTTCGGCTGCTGAAACAGCCTTCCTCAGCGCCCAATAGCAGGAGGTTCTTGGCAAGCTGCTGGTAAGTCCTGCCTCCTTAGTTATAGTCTCAGGTTCACTCCGCCCCTTGGTGTGTCAGCTCACCTGGTGTGATTCCGGTATCCTTGTGGACTGCATTACCCAGAATCCAACATCTTGTTACCAGGTAGGTAACGTGAGGGGTATTTTGCAATTTGAATCTTGGTATTGCACGGAGGTGCACGGTCTAAATATCCGCACCTAAGAACCAATGTCCCGCTACAAAATTCTTTTGGAATGCGCTTCCTCCGGTCCCCGTTTGCCACTTCAACCTTTCAGTCCGGACATGTGTAGAGGGGACAGCTTGCCGTTGCGCACCGTCCTGGATGAGGTCTGAATACCTCAGCACTACTGCCCTCTTTAGTTCCGTGATTCAAGGCAGACTCGGAAATTCCATTACCATGGAAGTAAGACGAAGGCACAGCCGTGTCAGTTTTTTCTCCGAGTCTTTTGGGAAGTGGAGGCCTCTGTAGAGCGTCCCTGACAAACGCTGAAATTATGAACAGAACCCCTCCTGAGTAGAGAGCAGAGGCCACAACAGGGAAACCTTTGGAAGCAGCTTTATTTTCTTTTTTTCTCTTCAAATGGCGAATGCATTTCGGCTGCTGAAACAGCCTTCCTCAGCGCCCAATAGCAGGAGGTTCTTGGCAAGCTGCTGGTAAGTCCTGCCTCCTTAGTTATAGTCTCAGGTTCACTCCGCCCCTTGGTGTGTCAGCTCACCTGGTGTGATTCCGGTATCCTTGTGGACTGCATTACCCAGAATCCAACATCTTGTTACCAGGTAGGTAACGTGAGGGGTATTTTGCAATTTGAATCTTGGTATTGCACGGAGGTGCACGGTCTAAATATCCGCACCTAAGAACCAATGTCCCGCTACAAAATTCTTTTGGAATGCGCTTCCTCCGGTCCCCGTTTGCCACTTCAACCTTTCAGTCCGGACATGTGTAGAGGGGACAGCTTGCCGTTGCGCACCGTCCTGGATGAGGTCTGAATACCTCAGCACTACTGCCCTCTTTAGTTCCGTGATTCAAGGCAGACTCGGAAATTCCATTACCATGAAAGTAAGACGAAGGCACAGCCGTGTCAGTTTTTTCTCCGAGTCTTTTGGGAAGTGGAGGCCTCTGTAGAGCGTCCCTGACAAACGCTGAAATTATGAACAGAACCCCTCCTGAGTAGAGAGCAGAGGCCACAACAGGGAAACCTTTGGAAGCAGCTTTATTTTCTTTTTTTCTCTTCAAATGGCGAATGCATTTCGGCTGCTGAAACAGCCTTCCTCAGCGCCCAATAGCAGGAGGTTCTTGGCAAGCTGCTGGTAAGTCCTGCCTCCTTAGTTATAGTCTCAGGTTCACTCCGCCCCTTGGTGTGTCAGCTCACCTGGTGTGATTCCGGTATCCTTGTGGACTGCATTACCCAGAATCCAACATCTTGTTACCAGGTAGGTAACGTGAGGGGTATTTTGCAATTTGAATCTTGGTATTGCACGGAGGTGCACGGTCTAAATATCCGCACCTAAGAACCAATGTCCCGCTACAAAATTCTTTTGGAATGCGCTTCCTCCGGTCCCCGTTTGCCACTTCAACCTTTCAGTCCGGACATGTGTAGAGGGGACAGCTTGCCGTTGCGCACCGTCCTGGATGAGGTCTGAATACCTCAGCACTACTGCCCTCTTTAGTTCCGTGATTCAAGGCAGACTCGGAAATTCCATTACCATGGAAGTAAGACGAAGGCACAGCCGTGTCAGTTTTTTCTCCGAGTCTTTTGGGAAGTGGAGGCCTCTGTAGAGCGTCCCTGACAAACGCTGAAATTATGAACAGAACCCCTCCTGAGTAGAGAGCAGAGGCCACAACAGGGAAACCTTTGGAAGCAGCTTTATTTTCTTTTTTTCTCTTCAAATGGCGAATGCATTTCGGCTGCTGAAACAGCCTTCCTCAGCGCCCAATAGCAGGAGGTTCTTGGCAAGCTGCTGGTAAGTCCTGCCTCCTTAGTTATAGTCTCAGGTTCACTCCGCCCCTTGGTGTGTCAGCTCACCTGGTGTGATTCCGGTATCCTTGTGGACTGCATTACCCAGAATCCAACATCTTGTTACCAGGTAGGTAACGTGAGGGGTATTTTGCAATTTGAATCTTGGTATTGCACGGAGGTGCACGGTCTAAATATCCGCACCTAAGAACCAATGTCCCGCTACAAAATTCTTTTGGAATGCGCTTCCTCCGGTCCCCGTTTGCCACTTCAACCTTTCAGTCCGGACATGTGTAGAGGGGACAGCTTGCCGTTGCGCACCGTCCTGGATGAGGTCTGAATACCTCAGCACTACTGCCCTCTTTAGTTCCGTGATTCAAGGCAGACTCGGAAATTCCATTACCATGGAAGTAAGACGAAGGCACAGCCGTGTCAGTTTTTTCTCCGAGTCTTTTGGGAAGTGGAGGCCTCTGTAGAGCGTCCCTGACAAACGCTGAAATTATGAACAGAACCCCTCCTGAGTAGAGAGCAGAGGCCACAACAGGGAAACCTTTGGAAGCAGCTTTATTTTCTTTTTTTCTCTTCAAATGGCGAATGCATATGCATATATATATTCAATGAAAAAACCATTGGTTTTAGGCCATATATAGTTAGGGATTTGCATTTACAAAACCTTATTTTACTCGCATAAAACCATTGAAATTCCATATATAGTTAGATGCGCTAACTATATATCGCGCACCCGCAATCCACTGCTGATGATGTCACATATTACATCATTCATGACATGGTCAGTGACATCACTGATGACATCACTGATGACAACTCAAATGACATCACTGACAACATCACAGATGACATCATTCATGTGTTAATACGATGAACCTCTACAGACTCTGATATAACCTTAGATACACTCAGTGAAAACAGACACTCACAGATTGTCACTCATCCATGGAGTTACTCATACACCTAGACAGTCATGCAAAGAATCAATCACACCTCCAATTCCTCAACTATACAGTTATACACACCTTACTTATTGAAACATATTCTAACACATATTTACTCTCTTATACAATCACTGATACAAGTTTTCAATGATCCATGCAGCCACTCACACATTCACTGGCTCTTAAACACAGTAATTTATATATGTCAACTCTTGCATGTACTGTGTTTTACATATGTACTTACTTTGACATGTAGCATTGAGATATCCAATCACTCACCAATACACTCATGCACACAGTCAACCACCCATACAGCTGTTTCCACATGCAGTTTTGAACCCATACATCTAGTGAATCAGCTGTTCACACATCTATGCACAGAGTCACACACCTCCCAGCCACTCACACACATACTCAGTCTCCCATACAAATACTTGGGCAACCAATCAATAACCCATATAGTTACTCATATAGCTACTGATCAACACATGCAGCAGTTTACAGAACAACAGATATAATGATGCACAAATTAATACAGTTTAATCACTAACCCATGCACTCAGTGAGACACATTTAATCACTCCCTCATACAATCAGTTGCACCTACTAAATCCTTCATCCAGACATTTATACATCCACTCATTCTTCAATATGTAAGACATATTTTAACTTTACAGAAACATACAGTCACTGGATGTTGTCATCAGTGATGTCATCAGTGATGTCACTGACCATGTCATGAATGATGTAATATGTGACATCATCAGCAGTGGATTGCGGGTGCGCGATATATAGTTAGCGCATCTAACTATATATGGAATTTCAATGGTTTTATGCGAGTAAAATAAGGTTTTGTAAATGCAAATCCCTAACTATATATGGCCTAAAACCAATGGTTTTTTCATTGAATTTTCAAGGTTTTGTAAATGCAAATTCCTAACTATATATCGACTATAACCTATGGTTTTTTCAGTGAATTTCAATGGTTTTTTAATAGCAAATATGAAAAGCTTTAAAATGTCAAGTACGTGATAGATAAAAACTTTTTCGTGTTTATGCACGCTGATGTGCTTTGAACGCTGCCCCCCTCCCCTCTTTTCTCTTAGTAGTACTCTCTCTTTGCAGATAGTGAAGAGTAGTTAACGCAGGCCTTTACCCCCGTTGTAATCCGTCCTGCCTGCTTGTCTCTCCATTTGATTGATTATTATCCAAGCATTTACTGTTTTACAATTGATTCTCTTTGGTTCATTCTCTATTTACAAACAAGCACAAAGTCGCAATACTCTGTTTAGTCTTTGCAGATCGTGAAAAATCGTGTAAAAAAATAAAAGTAATCGAGCAAAATCAGTAGGCCACTAATTGGATCTCTTTTTGACCTCGCTAAAATAGAAATATTATAAACAACCCTTCATGAGAAATACGAAAATAGTGAGATGAACTGAGCTCCACACCATGAGGGCTGCAAGACAGCTCGGCTCCGTCACCCATCCCGCCCAAAATAACGACAAACCCTATGCAAATATTAAAAATATAGACAACACACCAGCAAAGAAACAGGGTAAAACATTTTATTAAATAACTATTTACATAACGTTGGTTTATAAGATGATGTCAGTAGTGGACCGATGTGTGAATAGGTCGGAAGCAGCACAAGGCGCCAAGATCCGGATGGCAAGTCCTGGATGTTGGGTGCCATAGTTCAGAGTTCTGAGTTTGAGCCTTTTTCAATGCCTGTGCTTTGTTGTTTCCCCTCCATCAAAAACAAAAAAAAAATATAAAACTGTGCAAAAATACAAAAAAATCAAAAAATGTTTACAAAAGCAGTGCTTGTAAGACTGTCTGAAGCTTATTTCCACCTACTGCAGCTTCACTATTCTCAAAGTAAGTGAGGGTCGTTTGTGGACCTGACTGCATTTGAAAACAATGTTATATGGTACCTCCCTAAACCGCTTGACGGAGGCCCCCGAGGGGCGGTGTGATGGCACGGACTCGGAGAAGACGCTTGGCTCCGACCCCCTCCCCAAGTCTTATAGCACTGGTGTAGCCTGAGATCGCCCCCGACATAGGTGGCCGGCTCCCGGGGTCTGGCGGAACTTTTTGCCTTTTGATCACTCTTCTATTCTGGACTTTGTCCCACAATCCGTTTGACCTGAAGACACGCTGTAGTGGGGCGCCCCTTTACCGTTTTAGTTGCCATTCCGCCCGCTTTTGCTACACTGTGCCTCTTCCGCCATTCAGCTGTTTACCGCCCGCTCTTGCGACTACAGCGTCTCGCTCACCATGTAGTTAAGTTGCTCCCGCTCTTGCGGTGCAGCGATAGGCGGCTGCCACAGGACTCTCAAAATGGCGGCCGGCTCTTCGGTTTTGGGCCTGGTCCACTAAAATGGCCCTGGGACACCTTGGAACTCGGACGCTTCCCTGATAGGGCTTGGGTCCCATTCTCGAAAGCGTCCCCTCAGCCGTGAAGATTCTACAAAAGTCTTGGGGGCCCCCGACTCCCGCAGGCTTCTGGTGGGGAGCGGCTGCCATGTCTGCTCGTGGAATGGCCACGACGGAGCTACGAGATGGTAGTGCTCTCATGCTGACGCCAGCTTTAGTCTGAAACATCCAGAAACACTGTAGACTACCAATTCGATCAGTTCCGGTAGCGCCCCAACATGACCCGGAAGAGAAGAACTTGCCCTCCCCTCTTTGACTGATGGTTCTTGTTGCCTGTCCCCTCTGTTGTCATTTAACAGAACTTTTTGGACTGCTGAAAGGGGTTGTGTTCCGAACGCTGGTTGGTGGAGACATTTTGACTATATTCTTGACCTACGTTGTCGCGTAATGCGTTATATGACACGCCGCGTTAGCGCACCCGGAAGTGATCCGGGGCGCAGCGCGTAACGTAAGCATAACAGGTCATGTGACTTGTTAATAAAACTTTTCATTGGTTCATTTTACTTTTGTTATTTTAATGATGAAAAGCTTGGTCATATGACCTAAAAATTACGCTTTTTATTGTTTTCGAACATTATTTTTTTTTAAACATATATGTTATAATATTCCAGGCTAATGTACTTTCCCGGAAAATTTACAACTGTCCTGCAAGTAAAATATATTCCTTTTTCGAGAAAAAGGGCGTTTCTTCGTTCCATGACGGAGCCGTTGAGTAAAAGAGACTCGGCCTGCTGTCTTAGTCGCCGATACGCCTGATTATCAGATTCTTATTGATCACTTTATGTTGCAGGAGTGTAAAACACAACTGCCCTTGACCATTTATCTTTACTACGTTCCTACATATTATACCTTTTATCCGTCATGTAATTGGACTGCTTTATTTCACTTGCCTTTTACTGATTCGAAAACAGTGACTAAAAGTAAAAACTTTACCAATGTAAATACTACTACCGTGTTTTGTTTTAAAAACCTTTATTGTGAAAATGTCAGTATACAAATACGGGCCTATAACCACGTGGGCCGGCCACGGAGCAAACTGAAATCGTATATGATGAGGAGACATTTACACTGTAGAGGAACGTAACGAGCGGGCCATTAGGTTGCAAGAACTAAGGTGTCTAACAGTTGCGGAATCGGTGGACGTACATTTTGTAATTAAAATAAGACAGGGCCACTTACAATAAAATTTTCTAGATATACATTTGCGGGCAAGGAGTTACGAGTCCCATTTATACCGGCGCCATTTTGGGCGAGGCCGGGCAGGTCCAAGATATAATCAAAATGTCTCCACCAACAATCGGCCAGACCAGAACCCCTTTCGGCCCTTTATGCTACAAGATGGTGTCTTCCATTCAGAAAATATTGTTGGCAGCATTTTGAAAGGAAAGATAAACAGCCGTTCTCCTAGTGAGTCTCACATTGTTACATTTAGGAAGAATGTTGAAGAGTAATATGTGGAAAATCTGAAGCCATTTTTCTACAAACTCTCAATCAGCCTTGGATGGAAAAAAAAATCCTGAAGAATGTACAAACTGAAAACCAATTTTTGTCTGTATAGCATCAACAGCAACGCTTGAGTCAGCTTTGTGTCAAGCCGCCATTTTCATTCAATCAATAGCGTCCCCCTGCACACATTCAGGAACCTGGTCGTGTCTTCAGGTGAAACGGATTGTGGGACAAGAAGCAGAAAGGAAAAGGAAAAAAGTTCCGCCGGACCTCGGGAGCCGGCCGCCTATGTCATGGGCGATCTTTGGCCACACCAGGGCAATAGTGAAGCTGCAGCAGGTGCAAAAGAGCTTCAGACAGTCTTACAAGCACTGCTTTTCTAAACATTTTTTTGTATTTTTGCACAATTTTATATATTTTTTTTGTTTTTGATGGAGGGGAAACAACAAAAAACAGGCATTGAAAAAAGCTCAACAGTGCAGGGCGCCTTGTGCTGGTTCCGACCTATTCACACATCGGTCCACTACTGACATCACCTCATAAGCCAACGGGGAACCCCACACTGACTTTCGGCGCAGCATTGTAGGATGGCCACACCAGTGCGGCAACTTGCTGGACACCACCTCGGTGCCATCCGGATCTCGGAGCGTTCGATTCACTGTACCGCAAGAGTGACCGGAACTCAGCTGGTCACGCCGTCTTTCGGCGCAGCATTGTAGGATGGCCATACCAGTGCGCCAACTTGCTGGACACCACCTCGGTGCCATCCGGATCTCGGCGCGTTCGAGTCACTGTACCGCAAGAGTGACCGGAACTCAGCTGAACACGCCGTCTTTCGGCGCAGCATTGTAGGATGGCCACACCAGTGCAGCAATTTGCTGGACACCACCTTGGGCAATAGTGAAGCTGCAGCAGGTGCAAATAAGCTTCAGATAGTCTTACAAGCACTGCTCAGAACTCTCAACTATGGCACTCAACATCCAGGACTTGCCATTCGGATCTTGTCACCTTGTGCTGGTTCCGACCTATTCACACATCGGTCCACTACTGACATCACCTCATAAGCCAACGGGGCACCCCACGCCGACTTTCGGCACAGCATTGTAGGATGGCCACACCAGTGCGGCAACTTGCTGGACACAACCTCGGTGCCATCCGGATCTCGGCGCGTTCGAGTCACTGTACCGCAAGAGTGACCGGAACTCAGCTGGACACGCCGTCTTTCGGCGCAGCATTGTAGGATGGCCACACCAGTGCGGCAATTTGCTGGACACCACCTCGGTGCCATCCGGATCTCGGCGCGTTGTGCTGCCTTCGGCCTATTCGCACATCGGTCCGCTACTGACGCCGCCTCACGTGCCAACGGATTTTCTACGCTTTTTGTAGCCCTATGCCGCATAACAGGTCATGTGACTTGTTTATAAAACTTTTCATTGGTTCATTTTACTTTTGGTTTCCTAAAGATGGAAGGCTTGGTCATATGACCTAAAAATGACACTTTTCATTGGTTTAGAACATTTTTTTTTCCCAAACGATGAAAGCCCCACCTTGTTTCTGGATGATTCAGACTGAAGCTGGCGTCAGCATGAGAGCACCACCATCTCGTGGCTCCGTCGTGGTCATTCCGCGAGCAATCATGGCAGCCGCTCCCCACCGGAAGCCTGCAGGAGTCGAGGGCCCCCAAGACTTTTGTAGAATCTTCACGGCTGAGGGGACGCTTTTCGAGAATGGAGCCCAAGCCCTAGCAGGCAAGCGTCCGAGTTCCAAGGTGTCCCAGGGCCATTTTAGTGGACCAGGCCCAAAACCGAAGAGCCGTCCGCCATTTTAAGAGTCATGTGGCAGCCGCCTATCGCTTCACTGCAAGAGTGGGAGCAACTCAACAACATGGTGAGCGAGACGCTGTAGCCGCAAGAGCGGGCGCAACTCAGCTGGATGGCCGCCACCTGGGGAGGCCCGTTCACGCCGCCTCCCCCACGCCCCCCCCCGGGCCGCCCCACGCCAATTTTCGGAGCAGCATTGTAGGATACCAAAACCAGTGCGGCAGTTTACTGGACATCACCTGGGTGCCATCAACATCTCAGCGCGTTCTGCTGCCTTGGGACTATTCGCACAACAGACCGCTACTGACGAGGCCTCCCTCCGCACCACCCTGGACGCCCCACGCTGTTTTTCTTTGCTGCATTGTAGGATCCCTAAAACCAGTGCGGCACCCAGGTGACATCACCTGGGTGCCGTCCAGAACTCAGCACGTTGTGCTGCCTTGGGACTATTCGCACAAAAGACAGCTTCTGACCATTGTTGCTTTTTTTTGTGAAAAATGTTTAAATGTTTTTACAGTTTTTGTTCCGTTCGTTATATTTAAAAGTTAATAAAGTTTTATAATCCTACTTTGTTGGAGTGTTATATATTTTTTTAAAAACGGGTGAATGGGGCCTTGAATCAGGTTATTGTCATGTGTGGGCTTTGCAAGTGTACTGCTACAGGATCGGACATTTCAAACTCAAATGCACGTTCTTTTTCTTACCTTTCCGAAGCATGGAGCGCAATAGCAGGCAGAGAAAGGGTGATGCAACTATTGAACACTGCCTGGCCTGGAAGTTGCTGGCAGTGCCCCCCCCCCCGCCCGCTCCTGAAAGAGGACACACACACACCGCCGCCCCGAGTACTTCACAGATCTTTAAAAGACCATGCGCTTGTTCATGAGGCTTAAATGGTTTATCACCCCTTCTAGAACCCCTGCATCGACCCTCTGACGTTTCCTGGAAGAATTACCACGTAACACAATACCAAGCCTTGTCAGCTGAAACCCCTGAGGAATCGTGGGGCATATTATCAAGGGGGTTTATCTCCGCTTTTTTGGCTTTAAAAGCCAAGAAAGCGGAGATAAAATTATCTCCCTATTACCAAGCTGTCGCTAACACCAGTTAGTGGCAGCTAAAAGGAGATAGCGACCATCTTGGGCCCCGCTTTGCATGTCAGTGATATTTATCACTAATGACATGCAAAGTGGGCGTGCCAAGATGTTAGCGACTGGAAACAGTCCCTAACATCGCTATCTCCTATTACCAACTTTTGGAGATATTCGCGCTAAGCGCGAATATCTCCAAAAGCTAACACCTGACCTGAGCAGTTCTTAGCCATGTTATCCAATGGGAGGTGGATAACATGGCTAAGAGCATTTGCTCGATAATACATGAATATCGCGGACTTTTCTGCGATATTCATGCATTGCGGCCGTTTTTTATCGCATTTGCGATAAACCTTGCTAATAGCAAGGTTTATCTGCGATAAAAATCGCCGATGTGCGGCGATAATTTTTGTCTCTAAACAAGTTAGAGACAAAAATTATCGCTAGTTGTTCGTAATATGCCCCCGGGTTTTTGCTTGCAGAAATCGGGAGGCGGGAGACTAGCACTGAAATCAGTAGTCTCACGCCTGAATCGGGAGGGTTGGCATGTCTGGATTCTCTACAGCTGGGGCCATAAACTACATCCGCAGGGGTAGGTGATAGCCTGGGACCAGCCTGGCATCTAAAATGGCTGCCGTGCACGACAAAATTGTGGCATTGGAAAAAAGGCAAGATGGCGCAGACAATGTTTATCAATAAGGATTCATTTATAACAAAATATTTTATCGCAGTGACAAATTGGCGGTCAACACTTCCTGATTTCCATCGAATCGAACGTTAACAGACGTCACGCAGCAAAAAAAAAAAAAAGCTCACGCACAGCCGCTGGAAGAGATGTATCACAATATATGAGCCTCCTCAGCCACCCTCAGGAAACATAGGGGATTAGGATATGTCTCCCGCACCCCCTTATACCTAGTAATTTAATTAAAACGAAGCACAAAATGGTGAATTCCCGTTTCGCTACCAGTTTGCGGCCCAGTTCGCGGCCCGTGAAGCGCTTCTACCGTGAAAAATCATTTTTTTTTTATTTTCCCCACGGGACCCTTTAATAACCCCAACAACATTCCTAGGGGGTCAAGAGGGGTATACCTTGCCCCCTTTCATTAAATTCCCCCTTCGTTTTTCACCTCTTCTTCTCTCTCGATCCTACCGAGAGATAAGATGGCGGCCGCTCCGGACTGTTTAGAATGTTGACAGACACCGGAGAGCCAATCAGCTTTCTGCGCGCAAAGTTCCGTTTCGCGAAAAGTAAGCGAACCGGAGCGCAGCCCGGAGCGCTGTTACAGATATATATCTTGTTTTGAACGTTAATTTCTCAAAAACTACTGGAGCACATATATTGAGACCTAGCAAAGGCACATCGGGCTAACAGTCCCTACAATTTTGCCAAGTTTCGTGCAAATCCATTCAGCCGTTCGAGCTAAAAGTGAGTCCAACCGCCCTATGGAAATTAACATGGGAAAACGCGTTTTGGGACCCCCCTTTTTTCTCGGCCCCCCCTCGACAAAACCCCCCCAAATTTTCAAGGGCTGCTCAGAAACAAAATGTGCCATTTTCCTGAAAATTTCAGCCGATTCCGTCCACAAACGCCAAAGTTATTAGACATAGAATTTTCAAAAATCCCATAGGGAATAAATCCTAACTATATATACCTACTGGCGATAGCCAGTAGGTAATATATATATATATATATATATATATATATATATATATATATATATATATATATATATATATATATATATATATATATATATATATATATATATATATATATATATATATATATATATATATATATATACATAGATATAGATATAGTGCTCTCATACCTTCGGGTCTAGCTTTCGCTATATAAAACTCTAATAAATATATATGTCTGGGTTCTCTGTCTTGTCGCGTTTGCTGGTGCTTTGAGGACAGTGGTCAACTGTGGCTCTTATGGGCCCCCTCGTGTGCCTCTTGTGGACGTTGTTGTGTGATATGTGTGGTCGGGTCTAGCTATTGCTATAACAAAATATTCTATACTTGTTATCTATGCTGTGAACATTTGCTGTTGTAAAGTGCTCTGACTCATGCTGTGTATTCAAATTCAATACTTTATTCAATTGGATTACAAAAATCATAAAAGTACAATAAATAACACTTTTTGTAGTCTTTTAAAAAAATTCTTAAAAACATTAATAACGCATTGTAAATCAATTAGTTGCTTTTAAAATATATCACAGAACTGTTCAGGAACACTATAACATTTTCTTTCAAGCATAAAAGACAGCCCACAGAAAACTTGACATGCCACAACAAATCTCCACAGAAGGCAATGAATGTAAGTAAATATAGGCAGGGCGGTATTGTGTAAAATTCAACGGTTTTAAAAAGGGTAAAATGTAATATTTTCTCAGGTTACCATAAAATGTACCAAAAAGTACTACATGCATAGTACTCTGTGCAACTGTGCAGTCACAGGGACAATTTATTAGATTTGGAGACCAAACATTCATTTCAGGGAAGCTATTCAAACAATGAAAAGTATCTAGTCTTAAGTTGGTCAAAATGAATCTATGCCTAGAATTTGATGTTTTACTAGCTATAACAACAGCGATTCATCACTGTGCTATTGGTACAAATCATGGCTATTTACTGTTTTATTACACTGCAAATCTTTTGGCTTAAGATATGAGCTTTTGTGTTTTCTAAACAACGTATTTTGTGATTTGCACTTCCTACTCACTTCCTTATCCTCACCTAAATTTCCAACACCTCACTTCCACCTTCTCGGCTCTAGGGCACTCTGTATAGATTTAATAATATTATAAACCAATGTATGCTCAGTGTGATTAAATAACACTGTGTGCAAATTACAATATGTGTCTTTTGAATAATTGTCTTTGACTGATATATTTTGTGTGTTCACTTATTGTCTACTGGGACCACTGTTCCAATGTACGAGAATTTGATACAGCTTTAAGGTAGGATTGCATTTTATATGTAGTTAAGATAAGGTGATTTCTTTTAAACTGGGCTTTAAAATTTCAGCACTCAATCTAAGATTCTCAAGTTGTATGATACATTCATTTTTCAATTATTTTCTTCTAATATAATCTAAGGATTCAGGCTTCTCAGAGTAGTCAGGGTGCCCCGGAAACACAAACAGTTGGACATATGTCAGCCAAGGCATACGCAGAGATAAACTTGATTGAGGCATTCCCCAGTAATGGAACAGTTTAAGCCATTGAGTTCTGATGTCCAGACTTTATGCCATAATAATATGGGCTGTATCATTATTAGGTTTGTGAGGAACGAAAACCACAGTTCAGCATGGCAGACATATATAGGGGCACTTTTAGGGGTGACAAGTAGTAGGTCTAAGTAGGTACCTTAGAAACTCATTCTCTGCCACCTGTAGGGCCGTGCATTTAGTGCACCCCCAGATGCATGGAGACCTTTAGCTTTATAAACCTTTATCATCTCATTGGGGGAGGGGTGCTGCAAGGGTGAGGGGGGTTTGTGCCCAACTGTCTGGCAAAATTTCATAAAGTCATACATGCTTTTTTATATTGTAAATTCCTAGTAGTAATAGCACGGTTTCATGAGCCTTCTTTGTCAAATAATATGCCTAAATATGAAAAACTATTTGTGAAGCCTAAAGTAGTGGTCATGATTTTTATGTCTCTACTAATGGCTGGTCTCCTCCCACACTTCTTTATGAATGTTTTTGATTGGTTTATTAACAGAAAAAGATACTGCACAAACTCAACATTTGTGAGTGGGGTCTGTAGACTAAGGAAAGTGGGGGCCATAAGAATGGCATCATCACCATAGAGGAGTGCCGGGGCAGGCCAATTTCCCACCTGTCGGAGCTGTTTGGAATGTGTATACCAAAACTATTT